>NW_020838071.1:338472-379043 GCF_003676395.1 Aethalodelphis obliquidens | reverse complement strand
ACACACACACACACACACACACACACACACACACACATAAAACAGTCTATCCAATGCAGGGGAATACACGTTCTTCTCAAGCACACATGGAACATTCTCCAGGATAGATCATATGATAGGTCACAAAACAAATCTTAATAAATTTCAGAAGACTGAAATCATATCAAGTATCAAATATTAATTCAATAAACTAATATGTTGGATTAAAATGGCTAGCAAAAGGAATTCATGAAGTGTTGCAGATGAACACCTTCCTGTAACAGCATAGAAAAGGTCTTGCATTAAAATGCAGGAGAAAACAAAAACTCTTTGGCACCAAATGCAATACTGAACTACATAGTTTTAGTAAAGCTTAGCTGATCAACAGGATATATGGGGATATGCAAAATTCTGTTAACTGTGCTAACTCTTAATATTTGCATCCATATTTTGAAGGAGAAATAATATTAACTTTATTGTTATTGAAATAAATATAACAAGTTGTTAAATTATGCTTACCCTCTTGATAGACAATAAGTATGTTTTTAATTGCAACATTCCTTTAAAAGTTGAATCTATTAGAGTCCAGATATAAAGATAATTTACTTAATAATGTCATACTATCATTTTCTCATATGTATTATAATGTATAGATGTAGATTACAGATGGAATGACTAAAATATTCCTCAAAAATGATTGATATTATGCAGAAAAAAATCAGTTCAAACCCTAAACAAAATACTGGAAATAAAAATAGTTTGTCATATTATGCCAATTTATGGCTGTGTAAAGATAACAGGATTTTCCTATTTGATCAAAGTACCCAACAATTTTAGGTAAATTTACTTTATAAAAGTTAGTCAGTAAATAAATATTGCACATAGGCCCTGTGGAATTTTTTCTTGTGTGTGAGGCTATGGCTCTACAAATAATTATATAAGTTGCATTCTTTCAGAGTGTTCAGAGCATAATTGGGGACGTGACACATATGAAACATAAGTTGGTCTTCCTTATATTGCTCAGGAAAGATATTTTTCTCTATTAATTTGTTTTTCTATTAATTTTTAAAATGTAATATATGAAACATACTGTGAAAACCAACATCCAAGATGGACCCCAGTGATCCACATTTTGGATATTTATGCCCTTGAATAGTTTCCTCATATATTTAATGTATTTAATAGTTTCCTAAGATATTTCCTCTGTTGGTGTGTGACTTCCAAAGCTAGGTCATAAAATGCATTGCAGTTTCTACCTTGCTTTCTCTTGGATCACTTCTGGGAGAAGCCAGCTAACACATGGTGAAAAAACTCAAGCAGCCCAGGTACAGGTACAGTATAGAAGAACTGAGCTCTCTTGGCAATAGCCAGCACTAGCCATGTGAGTGAGGCATCATGGAAACAGATTCTCTAGCTCCATTCAGTAATTATTATTATTATTTTTTGGCTGTGCAGCTTGCTTGCAGGATCTTAGTTCCCCAGCCAGGGATTGAACCCAGGCCATGGCAGTGAAAGTGCCGAGTTCTAACCACTGGACTGCCAGGGAATTCCCCATTCAGTAAATTCTTAAGATGAGGGCAGCCTTGGCTGACATCTGACTGAACCTCATGAGACACCGTAAGCCAGATCCATACTGCTAAGCTGCTCCTAAATTTCTGCCCAACTAACGTATAGGATAACATGCAGCAATAGATAAATAATACACCATAGAAGAGAATATATGTAACATATATGTTATTATAAACCATAATAATAAACACCTGTGACACCACCCTCCCCAAATTTATAAAATAGGACATTATCATATATGTCAGTATAGCACTTTTAAACTACTATTGATTGGTATTGCCTGTTTTCTGGCAGAATATGTGCCCTCATCCAACTTTTTTATTTCTTTTTTAGGAGTGGCT
This sequence comes from Aethalodelphis obliquidens, assembly GCF_003676395.1. Lineage (NCBI taxonomy): Eukaryota > Metazoa > Chordata > Mammalia > Artiodactyla > Delphinidae > Aethalodelphis > Aethalodelphis obliquidens. The sequence goes on along the minus strand of NW_020838071.1, from coordinate 377,154 downwards.
TGGCTATTCCCTTTGCCATTTCCTATACATTTTATTTTCAATTACCCCAGGCTCAAGATCTTGGGATCCATGAAAGACACTTTTGGGATATTCATTTGAATTGCATTTTGGAAAACTGAGTATCTGACATTGAATTCTATTATCCATTAACTTCATTTGTTTAGGTCTTTCAGTAAATGTTCATAACATTCCTCATACATGTTTCACACACCTTTTGTTGGATTTATTCTTAGGCACCTTACATAGCTATAGAAGTTGTTCTTCATTAGGTTATTTCATTAAATTTTAATTCCTAATTTTCATTAGCTTATTTATCCCAGAGGTAGGAACATAATTATCATCTTAATTTTTTTTTAGAAAAAACAAAGGATTTATTATTATTTTTCTTCTTATTACTGTTCAGCTCATTCAGACCTTGCATAAAGAAATTGTTTGTCAGAGAAGAAAAGGAAATAAAAGGAATCCAAATCGGAAAAGAAGAAGTAAAGCTGTCACTGTTTGCAGATGACATGATATTATACATAGAGAATCCTAAAGATGTTACCAGAAAACTACGAGAGCTAATCAATGAATTTGGTAAAGTAGCAGGATACAAAATTAATGCACAGAAATCTCTGGCATTCCTATACACTAATGATGAAAAATCTGAAAGTGAAATCAAGAAAACACTCCCATTTACCATTGCAACAAAAAGAATAAAATATCTAGGAATAAACCTACCTAAGGAGACAAAAGACCTGTATGCAGAAAATTATAAGACACTGATGAAAGAAATTAAAGATGAGACAAATAGATGGAGAGATATACCATGTTTTGGATTGGAAGAATCAACATTGTGAAAATGACCCTACTACCCAAAGCAATCTACAGATTCAATGCAATCCCTATCAAACTACCACTGGCATTTTTCACAGAACTAGAACAAAAAATTTCACAATTTGTATGGAAACACAAAAGACCCCGAATAGCCAAAGCAATCTTGAGAACGAAAAATGGAGCTGGAGGAATCAGCCTCCCTGACTTCAGACTATACTACAAAGCTGCAGTAATCAAGACAGTATGGTACTGGCACAAAAACAGAAAGATAGATCAATGGAACAGGATAGAAAGCCCAGAGATAAACCACGCACATATGGTCACCTTATCTTTGATAAAGGAGGCAGGAATGTACAGTGGAGAAAGGACAGCCTCTTCAATAAGTGGTGCTGGGAAAACTGGACAGGTACATGTAAAAGTATGAGATTAGAACACTCCCTAACACCATATACAAAAATAAGCTCCAAATGGATTAAAGACCTAAATGTAAGGCCAGAAACTATCAAACTCTTAGAGGAAAACATAGGCAGAACACTCTATGACATAAATCACAGCAAGATCCTTTTTGACCCACCTCCTAGAGAAATGGAAATAAAAACAAAAATAAACAAATGGGACCTAATGAAACTTCAAAGCTTTTGCACAGCAAAGGAAACCATAAACAAGACCAAAAGACAACCCTCAGAATGGGAGAAAATATTTGCAAATGAAGCAACGGACAAAGGATCAATCTCCAAAATTTACAAGCAGCTCATGCAGCTCAATAACAAAAAACAAACAACCCAATCCAAAAATGGGCAGAAGACCTAAATAGACATTTCTCCAAAGAAGATAGACAGATTGCCAACAAACACATGAAAGAATGCTCAATATCATTAATCATTAGAGAAATGCAAATCAAAACTACAATGAGATATCATCTCACACTGGTCAGAATGGCCATCATCAAAAACTCTAGAAACAATAAATGCTGGAGAGGGTGTGGAGAAAAGGGAACCCTCTTGCACTGCTGGTGGGTATGTGAATTGGTACAGCCACTATTGAGAACAGTATGGATGTTCCTTAAAAAACTACAAATAGAACTACCATATGACTCAGCAATCTCACTACTGGGCATATACCCTGAGAAACCCATAATTCAAAAAGAGTCATGTACCAAAATGTTCATTCATTGCAGCTCTATTTACAATAGCCAGGACATGGAAGCAACCTAAGTGTCCATCAACAGATGAATGGATAAAGAAGATGTGTCACATATATACAATGGAATATTACTCAGCCATAAAAAGAAACGAAATTGAGTTATTTGTAGTGAGGTGGAAGGACCTAGAGTCTGTCATACAGAGTGAAGTAAGTCAGAAAGAGAAAAACAAATACCGTATGCTAACACATATATATGGAATCTAAGGAAAAAAAAATGTCATGAAGAATCTAGGGGTAAGACGGGAATAAAGACACCGACCTACTAGAGAATGGACTTGAGGATATGGGGAGGGGGAAGTGTAAGCTGTGACAAAGTGAGAGAGTGGCATGGACATATATACACTACCAAACGTGAAATAGATAGCTAGTGGGAAGCAGCCGCATAGCACAGGGAGATAAGCTCAGTGCTTTGTGACCACCTAGAGGGGTGGGATAGGGAGGGTGGGAGGGAGGGAGACGCAAGAGGGAAGACATATGGGAACATATGTATATGTATAACTGATTCACTTCGTTATAAAGCAGAAACTAACACACCATTGTAAAGCAATTATACTCCAATAAAGATGTTAAAAAAAAAGAAATAGTTTGGTAATACTGGAAATCAAACCAATTTTTGCAACCATATCCTAATGATGAGCAAAAAATATTCACTTATTCAACACTGTATTTTCTTAGCCAAAACATTCAATGTGGCTCATACTTCTTTTTTTAGATGATGTTAAAATAATGTAATATATGATATTTCCCATGTGTTGCCAAATATGATAGTAAAAGTGTGGTAATAAATTTCCATAGGCTAAACTAGAGGAAATCAACAAAAGTAATATGTAAAGCAAAATATGAGAGAACATTTCAGTGAGTATGTTTGATATGCTTTATCATTTACTTCATTATTATCCTGTTAGATTTAGTTATTTACTATGGAAAAGAGAGAGATAAATTGTATACCATCCAGTCAATTTATTGACTATTACCTATAGAATATGTATGTACCTATATTTTGCATAAGAAAAAAAATTGTTCATTTATATAACAATTGCTCTGTGTAGAGTTAATGGTAGTCAACCTTAAGCTCTATTCTATTTTCAGACCAACCATGAATCTTTGGTTCAGAGTACACATAAAATATTGTCTCGTAATCCTTAAATTTGTAATCAAATATTTTTTAACAGTAAACATCATGAAATTGGAGAAGCTAAACTAATTTCCTAAGACAAACTAGCTATGAAATCTAAACAAAATATTCCTTAGTTTCTCATTTTTTAGTAACAGCTTCACAAATGACTTGGAAAATCAGTCTAGAGATAAGTTTAATAAACTGCCTTTTCCCATATTCTTGAAGCTAATCATTCTTGAGAAATAATCTAGCATCACCTGTCTTTGAGTATCACAATAAAGGCAGAATTTGATATTAAAGTCTTCATTCTGGATTCTGGATTAGTCCTGGACTGATCAAGAGTCATTTCCTTTTCAGAATCCTTATTAGTGAGTTTAAGCAAGTATGTGTGAGCCCTATCTTCTATTTTAGGCCTGCAATCTTTTCTGGTAGAGAGGTCCATTGTGCTTCTCCATCTCAGCTATACTTACTATGGCTTTTGTTTTTAAGAACTGGTATACCAGAAGTAATGCAGACGTAACCTCTCAGAGCAGCCAAGGAAGCATCAGTGGAATAAAAAATGGAAATCAATGGGAACCCCTCAGGAATTACAGAATAAAAGATTATAGCTGCTGCCTCTGAGTCAACCTTCAATGCCCAATGTAAGGGTGTTTCTCAAAGATGTTCTCTGATACTTCTTGAGCTGCAGCCAGCGTCTTGGCTCTTCAGCCCTAGTCCTGCAGGATCTAGGAATGGGGACCTCTTCACTACCTCCTTGTCCTACTCCAAGAAATTTATAAAAGAAGGGTCAAGAATTGCTTTCTTAGCCCTGCTATCACAAAAGTCACCCTGTAGCAACTTAGCATAGCACCGAAAAGTCTTTTGATATCTGAAGAGGTAATTTTTTATGTTTCTATGTTTATTTTTGACTTATAGTTGAGGTAAAGAAATGAAGCTGTAAGCTCTCTCAGTACTGGAGTGTATAATTGAGAAAAGCTTTTTGTGATTTGAAATATTTTCCTACCTCTGGCAGGTGAATGAATTAGATTATACAGTCTTCAAAATTAATGGAGCTTTATGTTAATGGATTTATAGAGATTTATAAATGCTTCTCTATATCTAGCAGTTCCAAAGATTTACAGAAAAAAAAGAAACTGAAACTTTAGATGTGCTAGCCTTTGAAGAGAAAAAAACTTTTCTTACAGAAATTTTGAGCATCTTTATATAGAAACCCAAGTTCATATATTCAAAGTGAATCTTTTTACAAATTAGACTGGTTTCAGAACAGCTATATGCCTTTTCTCTAATTTTTATAAGTGTTTAATATAATCAATGAATTTTATTTTTTATTATATTTAGGTTTGTTTTTTCAGGAAGAGACTAGTAATTCTGAGCTTCATAAACTTTTTATATTGGCCTATTGATCAGATAAGCAAATTTAGTTCTATATACTGATTAGGATTGTGAAAAATTTAAAACTATGTGTTCATAATTCTGACAAAGCTTTTATGTGAACTGTAATTATGTACAAAGTAGTATAGAGGTCTGAACGTGATTTCAAAGATTCTTATGTAGACGCATGAGCTTTGCTCATCTGCTACTTGTTTTGCATGACAGATGTTTTCTTTGTGAAAAAGAAGTTAGTTCAGTTGGTTAAAGGATACAGTTTCTGTGGGTAACTTAGACTCTACTAAATTAACAATAGCAGAAAAGCACAACTGTGTATACAAGGTAATGAGATGTGTTTTATTAAAAAAATGAGAGTAGTTTGTAAAATAAGGTATTTGCTTCAAAATGTGAAAGAGGTTAATAAAAGACATAACCTGAATAGACATAGAAAGTTGCAGAATTTTTGCAGGAAAAAAATTTAGTCTTGGCTTATAATAACTGCAAATAATGGAGCTGAAAAGAAACACTGAAATGTATTAACATTTTGACAAATTTTGCTCAATGTTGATGGGCTTACTCGCAAGATGATTTATAAAGAAAGGAGCTCATGAATCTTATTTGGTTTTCTCTTTGTTAAGATGAAAATTGATCTTGAAGTTTTTAGTCTTAACAAGGAGTATTAAAAAGGTTACTCTTTGTGTAATCTGCTCAGAAAGCAGAGATTCAGTATTTCAACCAGAAAAATTTCACTGCTCTGTGTTGAATTTATTGAGCTTTATAACAGGAGTAAGCAATTTCTTTTCTGTAAAGGGCCAGATGATAAAGATTTTAATCTTCTCAGATTATAAGGACTGTAAGATCTGTCACAACTACTTTGTCACTGTAGTGGGAAAGTAGCCATAAATATATTTATAAATTATTAAGTATGGACATGTTCAATAAAGCTTTATTTATGAGCATTGAAATTTCATATAACTTTCACATGTCACAAAATGTTATTACTATTTTAATTTTTTTCAACATTAAAAAATGTAAAAACTATTCTTAGCTTATAAACTCTACCCATGAACTCACGACTAGATCTATGGATCATGGTTTGCTAACTTCTGTGATAGATTTAAAAAAAAATAACAGAAAATTTTTGAAAGAGCTAAAATTTCTTAGAACCATGTAACCTTTTTCTATATTTATTTAAAAATATTGTCACTTTGATTAAATAGATAAGCAAATATTGTTTCTCAGGTGCCTGTCATTTCATCTTAATCAAGTACTGAAATCTCCTTTGATAACTATTTTGATTTTGTCTTCTCAAGATCAGACCCTTAATTCAAAAAAATTAAGATATCTTTATACCTGAAAATATCTTTGAGATTTCCCAGTGTGCCCTAGAAAATCACAAAGATTTTTTCTTTCTCCTTATTAAGAAAAAAAGATACTATAAATACTTAGGTAGGTTCATTTGGTCTGCTCCATATTTATTAATTAGCTCCATACTATTATAAGAGATGAATGAGAATAATAATTAAAAAGATTAGAGGAGCTCATCCTTACCTAGGTTAATTTTATACATGTAAAATGCTTTTAATATTAAAATTTAAGGGTATTTGTCAATGTGCTCATTATTCATAATATCTGGTTCGTACCCTCAAGGGAAAAGGGATGAAAATCTTATGAAATAGTTCTGTGTTGTACACTCCAATGGCTCTTTTCCATTTTGATATTATTGATTACTGTAATAAATTAACAACAGCCATTTACTCTCATATACAGGTGAACTTTGCTTTTCTCTGATTCTTACTTAAAACATGAGTTAGAACTCATGTTTTCAACAAAGAAGGTCAGTCTCTGTGTCTCAAGAAAAGAACTCTACCAGATATCTTAACTAGTACATCAAAGAAGACATCAAAGAATAGACTTTTGGCTGAAGATTGTTAATCTGGTATCACTTAGAAACCTTTCCAACTATACCAGAGGACTGAGTCAAGCTTTCCAGGGCTATTTTATTTCATAACAAGATGACTTCAGGAAAGCAGACTGCTGATTTGAGATCCAGGGGAACAAGAGTTAATTACATTGGACTAAATAAACTGATGGGAAAATTTTAATAGCAGTTATTTGTTTGGAATATTTTTTATGTCGTTTTAATGCTCTATTGACTGATGAATATATAATAACTCACTTTTTCTTCCTTCCAGATCTCTTACCCTCAATTTAGATTATGCTTTTATAAATGGAAATGAAGCATTTAAAAATGGAATCTAATTTCCAATGAAGTCTTATAGTTCGCAAACAAATATTCTTAATGAGTTTTCTTATTTTTTTTTTCTGGTAATAGTTATACAAAAAAAATTAACAAAGAGAAACCTTAATTAAATAGAACTGGGAGACCAGAACGGGGAGCTCTCATGCCCAGCAAGGATAGCCCAGCCCAACAGGAAGAAGAGAGTCCTCTTCTTTCCTGGCAAGGACTCAGCCAATGAAAAGCCCTGAACTCTTTGTTTACTATAGCCCTCCCAACTTCCTTTTCGTCTCTGTAAAAGTGTTTTTATTCCTTCACCCTGCAGGGGAACTTGTCTGGGGCTCACCATGGTTGTAGACTCTGAATTGCAATTCTCTGCTGATCCTGAATAGTTCTATATTTGCTGGAGAAATATGTGGCAATCTATTGATTTCAGGTCAACGTTTTGGTGGCCCATGTGGGGACCATTGAAGACTCCCAGTGGTTCCAGGCCTGGTGAGCACAAGGTGCAGTACCCACAACTGAGCCCATTGTCACTCATTGCTTTTCTCGCTGACCCTGGAGTTTGAAGGTATGTCTTTCTCCTGGATCAGAGCTCATGTTCTCTTTGCGTTTGATGCTCTCCAGGCTTTATTTGGGATCTATTTAAAGGTTTCTGGTTAAGGCCTTGTTCTGTATGCGAGTACTTAAGTTTGATACTTCGCTCTTATCTTGAGATCAGACTGTTTCAATCAAAGCTGGCTGAAAATGCCTTTGGTCTAGTTCCTTTGGGAAGGGGCTGCTTTGAATAAAACTATGCCAGTTTTTCAGACTTTGGCCTATTCCTTTGGAAGGGCTGTCCTCTGGGGACTGGCTAAAAAAGGCCAGGTCCTCCAGGACAGGGCTGTCTCCTTAAAACTGGCTGGGATTGGCTTGAAAGTTGTGTGAATTGAGCCGTTTGAGCTGTTTGAAGATTGATCTTTACTCTAGAGGAAAAACCTCTGAGAAGGCACTCCTAATTATCTAAATATCTTGAAACCCTCCCCCCAACTCTAGCTGATTTCATGTTTAAAAACCATGGCCCTTCCTCATGTGCATTTCTAACTAAATGGACTCGCCTGACCAAAGGCAATTTAGAGTATCAATGTCCATAATTGGGTGTGGTTTGTCCTGGAACCCCAAGCAATAAACACTGTTATCACTCCACATTTTGTTTCTAACCCTGTTGTTACTAACTCTGTTGTTACTATCATCCATTCCCACCAGAAGTAAATTCTTTACTGTAATGGACTTAAGCAATGCATTCTTTAGTATCCCAGTAGATGAAGCTAGCCAATACCCTTTTGCCTTCAAAAGAAGAAAAACAATTCACCTGGAGAGTAATGCCTCAGGGTTTTACTGAGAGTCCTTATTTCCATCAAATCCTGAAGGCTGATCTGGATGACATAAACTTCCCTAGAGGCTCTACTTTGTTGCAATATATGGATGATTTGCTTCCTTGCTCTCCTTCTTAAGCCTCTTCACAGGAAGACAGCATCAACTTGCTAAGGCTTTTAGCCTTAAAGGGACATAAGGTCATCAAAGAAAAAATGCAGTTTGCCCAAACTCTGCTTTGATATTTAGGGCATCTAATATCAAAACAAGGGCTACACCAAGATCCAAATAGACTTCATGATGTCCTAAGTTTCCCAAAACCTGAAACTAAGTGCCAACTGCAAGGTTTATTCAGACTAGTTGGTTATTGCCAAAACTGGATTCCAAATTTCTCTCTTATGGCCAAACGCCTACATGCTTTACTCAACAGTAACAACTCAAACCCAATTTTATGGGACAAACCAGATGACATAGTCTTTAAGGCATTAAAGGAGAGTTTGATGAACCTGCCCTTGGGCATCTCAATTATCAGAGTCCCTTTTCCTTGGGGTTCTCACCAAAAAGCACAGGGACCCATAGGGTATTATAGCCAGCCACTGGACCCTGTGGATATGCCCCTTGCCTTAGAGCCATTACTGCCACTTTCCTTTTTATTAAGGCAACTGAGAAAATTGTTCTGGGATCTCCTTTAACCATTTTTGTATCTCATGCTGTAGAAATTCTCCTGAATTCTCATCACATTCAACATTTCTCGGGCAGCCACTTCACCTCCTATGAAGTCCTTTTGTTAACTGCCCCTCCGTAACTCTTGTACATTGCAATAACCTTACAAGACCAATGAAATCCCTCACGACTGCTTAATGCTGACAGACCACCTCCTGATTCCTTGTAATGACCTACAGAAAATTCCACTGGGTAACATTTACTTCTCATGGTTCACTGATGGTCTTATTTAAAAGGTAACAATGGCAAATATTGTGCTGTGTAGGCTACTGCAACTCCTTTTGAGGTTGTTGAGGCAGCATCTTTACCTATGGCCACTTTGGCCCAACAGGCTGAATTATATGCTCTTACAGGGTCTTGTACTTTAGCTAAGGACGAAACTGACAATAGTTATACTCATAGTAGATATGCTTTCAGAGTAGTTCATGATTTTGGAATATTGTGGAAATAACATGGCTTCCATACTTCCAGTGGAAATAAAATTAAAAATGACCCCTATGTTCAGGACTGGACCGAAGCCTTCCCTTGCAGATAGGCTACTGCCTTTTCTATGGCTAAAGTCCTTTGGGGAAGGATTAACCCTACCTGGAAGAATTCTTTTTGAAATTCAAAGTAATCAGGGAACCCATTTTACTGGCCAGATGCTTCAACAAGTCTGTGCTGTTTGGCCAGTTTTACAAAACTTTCACTGTGCTTACCACCCGCAATCCTCTGGTGTAATAGAATACACTAATAGCATTATTAAGACTCACTTGGCAAAATTTGTAGAGGCCCTCCAAATACCTTGGCCAAAAGCATTGCCATTAGTCTTTCTAAATCTCAGATTCACCCCTTTTGGAACTCATAAACTCTTTGAGAGAGTCACAGGATACCCAATGCACTTGGCTCCTGCTTTTTTTTTTTTTTTTTTTTTTTGCTGCACTGGGCAGGCATGCGGGATCTTAGTTCCCCAACCAGGGATCAAACCCATGCCCCCTGCATGGAAGCGCAGATTCTTAACCACTGGACTGCCAGGGAAGTCCCACTTGGCTCCTGCTTTTGACCCACAGCTGATAAGAGGAGAGATACTACAATATTTCAATGATTTAATTGCCTCTACTAAAAATAACCATGTTTTGGTAGAGTAATCTTTTCACAGTGCACCCTCAGGAGATGAACACCTTAAGCACCATACTGTGAAACCTGGAGGTTTTGTCTATTGGAAAAGATTCTTCCAAAAGAACTCCCTTTAACCTCAATGGATAGGCCCCTATCAGGTACTGCTGACCAACCCTTGTGCCGCAAAACTGCAAGGAACAGACTCTTGGATTCGTGTGGCACACTTAAAAAAAAAATCCGGACCCTGACTGGACCTGCATATCATCTGGTGACCTGAAAGTAAAGATTTCCCAGAATTGGAGCAGATGACATCTGATGAAACAGCTTTCTCAAGATATCCAGGCCAGGCCTGTCAGAAGTTTGTTACCAAACCTTTGATGATGACATAACACTCAGATGATCTCCAGTGTTTATGATCTTGGTAACATATGGACTTTACATAAAAAGTGCCTGAGAGTTCTCCCTCCCACTCCTCATTACTCAAACGTGACCTTAATAGGTTTCCAATCTGTACACTTTCCCTCCAGTGTGAGACACTACAGCCAGGAAAGATTTTTCCTGGAATTACGGGGCAAAAAGCCACTGAAACTAGAAAACCTGACTCTTGATCAGGAATGCTTTCAGAGAAAGATCTTGATCAAAATGGGGAAATGTAAAAAATTTAAAAACAGAAACCTCAATTAATAGAGTTGGGAGACCAGAAGGAGGAATTCTCACACCCTGCAAGGATAGCAGAGCCCAACAGGAGGAAGAAAGTCCTGTTCTTCCCTGGCAAGTACTCAGCCACTGAAAAGCCTTGGACTCTTTGTTTATTATAGTCCTCCCAACTTCCTTTTCCACTCTATAAAAGCATTCTCCTCCACTTGCCATGCAGGGGGACTTGGTTGTAGATCCCAAAATGCAATTCCCTGCTGGTCTTGAATAAACCCATCTTTACTGGAGAAGTATTTGGCTATCTATTGATTTCAGGTCAATAGTTATTTTCATTATTTCAATAAGAATCAGCCTCCATTTTAACTCAAGTTAGAAAAAAGTTGATTGTTCAACCAAAAACATACTACAGTGTTATATTTGAGAATGAATCACTTTTAGTTGGATACAGCAAGCCCACTGTTAAAGAACAAAGATACCAGTGCCTACAAAACCATCACAGGAAACTGGTCTGGTACTTGGCTTATAGGGCTCCAGCCTCACAAGTGACAAAGTCACTTTCTGGCAGGCCAGGAACCTTAGCATATTTGGGGGACCTTGAAAAGAGAAGAATTTACTAATTCTATGGGTACTACAGTAAAATCTAGGGGAGAGATTTTCTTAGCCTTAACTTCCTAGCCTAGACTTTATAGATTCTTTTAAATGGTCCAATCTTGGATTCTTTAATAAAATTTACAAACAAAAGCTAATAGTTTTAAGCAGACTCACAGATATAGAGAATAAACTAGTGGTTACCAGTGGGGAGGGGGTGGGGGAGGGGCAATATAGAGGTAGGGGATTAAGAGGTACAAACTACAAGGTATAAAATAAGCTATAAGGATATATTGTATTGTATATCATGGAGAATATAGCCAACATCTTATAGTAACTATAAATGGAGTATAACCTTTAAAAACTGAATCACTCTATTGTACACCTGTAACTTACATAATATTGTACAGCAAATATACTTCAATTTTAAAAAAAGCTAATAGTTTTGCCTCAGTATCTGTTAAATACTATATGATCTAAGAAGCTTATATAGTTATTTAACACCACTTATTGGATCTGTGAAAATAATCAGTCTAAACTATAATGAGGCCAACATTTTTTTCTGATCAGTATTTGGAAATTATTTATGACCAAAACAGGGAATGCTATGGACTAAAAGTTTGTGTCCCTCCAAAATTCAAAAGTTGAAATCCCCATCACCAATGTGATGGTATTTGGTGACGGGGCCTTTGGGATGTAATTAGGTCATGAAGGTAGAACCCTTATGAATGGGATTAGTGCCCACTCCCCACTCAGTCCCCCTACATCCTACTGGTTCACTCTGGGGTTCCTCCCGTCTCCTTGGGCATCAGAGTTCCCCACCAGAGGCCAGCAGGCACCCTAGTTGTGGGGAGATGCTAACTCTGCATCTTCCCACACCACCATCTTGACTCTGCCTCTATTGATTGATTTAAGGTGAGAGAGACAGAGAGAGAGAGAGAGAGAGAGAAAGAGAGAGAGAAAGAGAGAAAGAGAGAAAGAGAGAGAGAGAGAGAGAGAGAGAGTGTTTTGTGTGTATAGGAGGGATATTTTCAGACACATTTTTGGAAGTTCATACTAGTCAAAGGATTGAATAGATTAAAAGGGGATGATTTGGACAATTCGGTTAGAGGGAAACTATCTATAGCACTATTTTATTTGTGGACCTCCAGAGATAGTGAATAAGAATGGTGGTAATGGAGATGGGAAAAGTGGACATCTTGAATATGTAACAGCCTGAAAACTAGGTCTTTTATGTGTGCAATTTAGTGGACATTAATGCTTTTCATTAAGATAAAATATGTTAAAAGAGGTGGGTCAGCGTTGGGGAGGTTATATGTACAGTACGGGGAATTTTTAAATGTGAGTATCCTTTGAAATATAAATAAAATCTGAAATTTCAAGAAAGCAGTTAGGTCTGGATCTCTGAGGAGAGTTCTCAGAGATACAAGTCTGTGAGTCATTACATGTGTGATTTATTAAAAACTTTTGAACCAGTTAAGACAGAGAAAAGAGCTCACAAATATATAAGCCTGGTAAAGAGGAACTGGTACTAAGCCCCCAAAGAAGTTAAAATTAAATTAAGAATAAATATTTTTGTAAACATATTTTTAAAACAGGATTCCTTATGAGAATACAAATAATAAATGGCTTTAATACGATAAAGGTTTCTTTCTTTCTCACCTAAAATAAGTTACATGTATATGCAATACAGGGCTAGTTTGGTAGTTCCTTAGCAAGTGATTTTTATGATCAGGTTCTCTGGTTTCAAGATTCCTGCTGTAGCCCTAACCTCATGTCTTTATTCCAGGAAGGATGGAGAATATCCAGAAGACTTACCTAATTTATGCTTCATCTTGTTGTTCACTCTTGGGCACAAGGGCACTGGGAAATTTAGTTTTGGGATGGGCACATTGCAATCTAGAATGAAATGTGCTTTCTGTTAGTAAAGAAGGAGGGAATAGAAATTGGGGAGACAAGCAGTTGTCTTGGCTATAAATATACATGGGAAAATCATTCTCATACACTACTTTTTTATGGTGTATATTAGTACAGACTTTCTGAGTGAAATTTTGGCAAATTATATTCAAATATTTAAAATTTTTATACACTTTTGATGGAGATTTTTAATTTTAGGAAGTTGTTCTAACAAAACAGAGTAATTCTGTGTCACCAACTAGACTTGGGAAGTTCACAGCTATGGTCATCTTGGTATTTAGGTTGGAAACAATCCAAATGTCAAGAAGACCAGTCAAAGTTGTAGGTTCTGGATATCAACTAATTATTTCTTGAATGGGGTGTGGGATATAGATATGTCCCTTAATGTAATTCAAATTGTAGGTCTTGATCCCTTTATTTTAATAATAAGGCTTAAGTAATACTAAACTTAAGACTTTGCTGTTAAGTTTTGGTATCCTGTATGGGGTCAGCTTTCCCAGAATAATCTGCTTTCACTCTCACTTTTCCAATGCTCTATACCTTGCTATCTATTAAATATTGTATATTGATCTGGTCTGTTATCATTACTGCAGGTAAGTAAGCCTTATCATCATCTAGTTATACTTAGTGTCCTCATTCAGAGATTTCATGTCTTGGTCAATGAAGAATATGGTATTTGGTTCATTCTTCATCTTGCAAAAACCAGCTGAAATTTCTTTCTTCCTGTATATGGTGGGAGACTACCAATTATAATCAACTTGTTTCTGTAGGGTCTTAATTTTCCTAAACATAACAAATATTGAGAAAGGTACAACTTTACTCTTCCTAAAAAGATAATTAGTTAACAGAAAAAAGAATGTTATATACATTACTCTCCCTTATCATTAAAATTAACCAATAAATTAAATAAAAATTACAATATCACCTTTCACTTATAACTTTCTTGTTTTTAAACTTCATACTAAACTTTCCTTTTATGATTATAACTAAAGACTTATGCTTTCATTCACTTACTCAACTTGTTCCAAAGAATTACAGTAGTATTTTCTCTGTTACACATACATTGTCAAAATTTAGACAATGAGAATCCTTTTTTAACTGAGCTAATTTGTCCTTGTACTATCCAAGCCATCTTTGAAATCCTCCTCACTTTTGGGCAGCCATATGTTCCAGGTCACAGGATCAGCTATTACCCAGGAAGTGCTAGTTCATTTTACGAAGGCAGAAGAAAAGGCACTAAAAAAATAAATTCTGGGCGTTGGGGGCTGCATGTCAGATTTTTCCACATGAGTAAGTCTGGTAGATAGGATGAGATTAATGCTGGGTCAAATTCTAGCTAAAACTAGAAAAGAAATTACTTTTAAAAGGGCCATGAGTTCACATTTCCAGTTTGTTATTAATTCTTTATTTTGTGGTGTGAAGTTTATTTTACCAAGGACATACACACTTAGACTATCAATCCTTCCCCAAAGTTTTAAATATGTTTCCCCCTTTAAAAAATAATTCTTGTGTCTCACTGACTTCCAGTTTAGTATCACTTCCTTATCTTTCACTATTGGTTATAGTAAGAGAAAGAAATGTTCTCTAATGTGTCTATGGTTTTCAGTCATCTTATTGATACGTAGTGAAATAAAATATGTAGAAAGAAAAGTTCACTTAACTTTCACGTTCTACAAACGAAGTTCTAGTTAATCCAAGATTGAAGTAATTATTTTAAAAGTAAAATGTCAAAATATGCACTGTCATAATTATGTTTATGACATAAATTTATGCTTTAAGTTAAAAACTCATTCTGTGGAGTTATTTTTAGCAAATATAATAATGAACACCACTTAGTGTGCTGTTATGAAGCACACCATTTGTTATTTTGGAGGTCTTACTAATCCTTGTGCAAATATGAAATGCAAATACATAATTAGCTAATTTATTAATCATTCATTTGAAATATTTATTGATTATGTACTCTGTGTCAAACATTCTTCAAGGTCTAGGGATACGATAATAAATAAAATACTTAAAATTCTCTCCTCCTCAAAGTTACAAAACAGTTGAGAAAACATCCAGTTAAATAAATGGTTATAATGTAGCTTGATGAATGATAACATTCATCCATAGGGTAGGAGAAACTAGAATTTTATGGGAACCTATGGCAATGGAACAAAACCTGTCTTAGTGATGGTCTTCCTGAGAATGCCACATTTAGGTTAAGAACTAGAGAATGGATAGGACTTAGCCAGACAGAAGGTGGAGGTTGCATAGTGGAAGTCACAGCCTTGTGGAGTGAACGTCACGGATTTCTAGGAGTCAGACATTATCCAAAAGGAAAAGTAAGTCATTGAAGGGACTTAGGTAGTTAATAATCAGATTTGCATATTTCGAAATATTACTTAGACTGGAAATTGGAACTGTAGAAGGACAGGCCTTGAGGCAACAGAGCAATTAGGAGGCTGTTTCAGAACTGCAGTAAGGGAGGATAACGTCCTAGAACAGTGTGGGGCAAGTGATGATAGAAAGATGGAAAATAAGCCATATCCAAACCATCAAAAAAGTCTATTGAATTTAACATTAACATGTTTCCAGAATTCTGATCACTGCTCACCATCTGCCTTGCCACCATCCTGGTACAAGCCAACAACACATCTGATTTCAATTATTGCAATAAACTCTTAGCTAGAGTTGCCAGATTTAGCTGATAAAAATTTCATCTGGCAACACTGCTCCTAACTGTTCTCCCACCTTCTGCCTCTTCTCCATGTCAGTCTTTTCTCAATATGGCAGGTAAGAGTACCATTAGGAAAACACAACTCAATCTTGGAAAGTTCTAAATAGCCCAACTGGTCATGATGTAGTACGTTTTTTATACACTGCTGGGTTAAATTTGCTAATATTTTGTCTAGGATCTTTGCATTTATGTTAATAAGTGCTTTTGTCTCCAATTTCTTTTTCTGTCTGCCATGGTCAGGTTTTGCTATTGAGGTTATATTTTCATCATTAAACGAATTGTGGAGTAATCTATTTCTTTTTTTCCCCCCTCTCTTCTTTGGAAATGTGTTTTTAAGATTATATTTATCTTCTCTTTGCAATTGGTAGAATTTTCCTGAAAACCTTAGGCCTGGTGTTTGTTATTGTTTTACATTTTAAAATACTGATTCAATTTATTTGTTATAAGACAATGTTTTTGAGCCAATTTTTATAACTTAGTTTCTAGGAAACTATTTTGTCTAAATATTCAATCTTATTGTCATAACATTTTTCATTGTTCTCTCTTTGTAATCTGAGTTTTACCTCTGCTTATGTCCTTTCCCCCTCATATTGTTTATATGTACTGCTGTTCTTCCTGATTAATTTTGCCAGTATCTGTGCGTTACCTTTTTAAAATAATCAATTTCTGTCTTGTTGATTCTCTTTATTTTGTATTTGTTTTGAATCTCATAAATTTCCAATCTTATGTTTATTAACTCCTTACTTCTATATTTGGTTTATTCTATTGTTCATATACTATTCTGTCTATATTGTGTTTTTGAAATTCTCATGTTTTTTTTCCTATTTGTCAAAATTTCATGTAACTGTTAGTTAGATCTAGATGTGCAATTGATTTAGTTTATTTTATCTTATATTATTGTGGCAAGAATATTTTATAAGTAGGGCTGTGCAATTCCTATTGATTATTTTGTATGAATTTCCTGAATAATGAGCTGGTTGCCTAAGTAAGATCTCAATGATGAAGAATAGGTGATTAAGTATAATTAGGATATTAAGTGTAATTATCAATTTTAATAGATTTGATACATTTCAGTATTCGTTCTTCTTTTTGAAGCTCAAATGGTCCCATCTTTGGCTAATGGGACTCCCTTCAAGTTGCCTCCTGTGTCCTTTTATAATCTGTGATAGAGTCTAGGCACAGGATTTCAGAAATGACAAGATGATCAGGCTCACCTTGGATACTGCTGGTCACAGATATATTTTTAAGGAGCCCTGGTAATTCTTGTAAGTGGAAACTAATATTTGGAGATTATATCTGGGTGGTAGGTTTGCAATTTCTACTGGGTTATCACAGCTTCTTGGGCATTTCAGTAGAGAGCTAAAACACATTGTATTTTATTTATTTTACAAGGAGAAAAATAAATTTTACCTTTCCACACTACCTGGAGAGGAGTCCATACGGTATAGTCTTCAGTTCCTGTCAGAAAGGCAAACTTTCAGAATGTTCGAAGCCCTTGACATACTGCAAATGAAGGAGGAGGCTGTACTTAAATTCCTTGCTGCAGGAACCTACTTAGGTGGCACCAACCTTGACTTCCAAATGGAACAGTATATCTACAAAAAGAAAAGTGGGGGCATCTACATCATAAGAGAACCTGGGAGAAGATTCTGCTGTCAGCTCCTGCCATTGTTGCCAGTGAAAATCCGGCTGATATTGGCGTCATATCCTTCAGGAGTATTGGCCAGCGGGCTACACTGAAAGTTGTAGCTGTCTGTCACTAGGGCCAGTTCTATCGATGGCCAATTCACTCCTGGCAGCTTCACCAATCAGATCCAGGCGGCGTTCCGGGAGCCTCGACTTTTGCTGGTTACTGATCCCAGGGCTGACTGCCAGCCTCTCACAGAGGCGTCTTAAGTTAACTTGTCTACTCTCGTTCTGCGTAACACAGATTCTCCTCTGTGCTATGTGGACATTGCCACCCCACGCAGCAACAAGTGAGCCCCCTCAGTGGGTCGGCTGTGGTGGCCCCCTCAGTGGGTCGGCTGTGGTGGCTGCTAGGCCCGGAGGTTCTGTGCATGCGTGCCACACCTCTCGCGAGAACTCACGGGAGGTCGTGCGTAATCTCTACTTCCACAGAGATCCTGAGGAGATTGAAAAGGAAGGGCAGGGTGCTGCTGGAAAGGCTGTGACTGAGGAGGAATTTCAGGAATTTCAGTTCCTGAGTTTACTGCTACTAAACCCAAGGTCGCAGCCTAGTCTGAAGGCACGCAGGTGCCCTCTGTGCCTATTCAGCATTTCCCTGGTGAGGATGATAACTGAGTGGTGTTAAGCTGTTCTTCCACAGGCTTTTGAACAGAAAACGGCAATACGGGGCTTCCCTGGTGGCGCAGTGGTTGAGAGTCCGCCTGCCGATGCAGGGGACACGGATTCGTGCCCCGGTCCGGGAAGATCCCACATGCCGCGGAGCAGCTGGGCCCGTGAGCCGTGGCCGCGGAGCCTGCGCGTCTGGAGCCTGTGCTCCGCAACGGGAGACGCCACGACAGTGAGAGGCCCGCGTACCACAAAAAAACGGCAATACAAAGTTGACGGAAAAAGAAGTTTCTAAAAAAGTAAGTAAATCAGTAAATTCTAATTTCATAATACTGATTTCCCAAATTTAAATGGAGATTATAGGATTATGTTTCACATGTCTGATTTGTATGTTGATCTTGTCTTTTATACTGAAAATCTTGGTTCCTAGTAATATAATTACATATATGGTTTAATCTACTCTGTGTGGTGGAGTATGTGTGTATTTTTATAAGGGTTTTAGAATTATCCCCAAATCAAACTTAATAATAGGACCACTAGCTGCGACTTAAGATTTTGTGATTTTTATTTTTGGTCCCACTTAGGTATATAAAGTCAACGTTCTATTTTAAAATTCATTGAGATAAGTATCTTTGCCATTATACCACAAATTTGATACAAAGTAGTATTAGTGAGTTTCAATTTGTTTTTATTTTAGGTTTTGCTTCACTTTTTTATTTCATTTAATGTTATTTTTCACATATATAAAAAAATGAAGAAGTGCTAAGGTCAAAACTATAAAACAAGGCACATTAGAAAATATCTAGTTTTTATCTTTGTTCTTCCCACTACCTCTCTTTTGTCTTCTTCCCTAAGTTTACTATTTCTTTTAATTAATTTTTGGTTTATCCTTCCATTGTTTTTGGAAAATATTAGCAAATATGTATGTACATGTGTATGAGTGTATGAATTCCCACACCTTTGTTACCGAAAAGGTACCCCAAAAGGTGTAACGTATTTCTTTCATTCTTTTTCTTTTTTACAGCTGTTTTGCTTTTGCAATTAGTAGGAAAATAAGTAGCTTTTTGCATAAGTCATTGCATATTTCTGTGAGTGTATCTTAGGAATAGATTCCTAGAAGTGAGATTTCTGGTTCAGAGAGTAAATGCATGTGTAATTTTGCTAATTAATAATTTGCTAATATCAAATTCTTAGAGCTGGTATGGTTTTGTTCCATTAGCAATGTATGAAAGTGATTGTTTCTCATGACCTTAACAACAGAGTATGTTGTCAAAGTGTTCTGTTTTTGCCAAGGTGAGAAATGATACCTCAGTGTAGTTCCAATTTTGTATTTCTCTTATTATACGTGTATTATATATCTGATCACTTCATATGATTAAGGGCCATTGCTGGTTCTTTTTCCGTGAACTGTTTTCCATATCATTTGCCTATTTTTTTCTTTAAAGTATTGGGACTTTTTCTTTTTTAGAAGTTCTTTATATAATAGCAATATTTGCCCTCTATGTGTGATATAAGATGCGCAATTTTTTTTTTTTTTTCGGTACGCGGGCCTCTCACTGTCGTGGCCTCTCCCACTGTAGAGCACAGGCTCCGGACGCACAGGCTCAGTAGCCATGGCTCACGGGCCTAGCCGCTCCGCGGCATGTGGGATCTTCCCGGACCGGGGCACGAACCCCTGTCCCCTGCATCGGCAGGTGGACTCTCAACCACTGCGCCACCAGGGAAGCCTGCACATTTTTAATGTAATCAAATTTATCAAGAATTTCCCTTTTTACTTCTAGATTTTGGATCACAGTAAGACTTTTTTTTACCCTTTTCTAGATAATAAAGGAATTCACCCATATTTTGTTTTAATACAATTTTATTGTAGCCTTTAGATATCTGATTTTTAAAAAAATTTATTTGTTTTATTTATTTAGTTTTGGCTGCGTTGGGTCTTCGTTGCTACGCATGGGCCCTTTTTTTTCTCTAGTTGCAGAGAGCATGGGCTACTCTTCATTGCGGTGCATGGGCCTCTCATTGTGGTGGCTTCTCTTGTTGCAGAGCACGGGCTCTAGGTGCACGGGCTCAGTAGTTGTGGCTCGCGGGCGCTAGGGGCGCAGGCTCAGTAGTTGAGGCACATGGGCCTAGTTGCTCTGTGGCATGTGGGATCTTCCTGGACCAGGCTCGAACCCGTGTCCCCCGCATTGGCAGGCAGACTCCTAACCACTGCGCCACCAGGGAAGCCCTAGATATCGGATATTTTAAAAAATTCTCATGGTCTACGATGTATGTCATTTTTTTATATACAGCATTTTATTATTGGTTAGTTCTGAATATTTTAAAAAACAATCTCTATTATTTCTCTTTTGATCAATGAGTTATTCAAAAATAGTCTGTATGATACTGCTTCTTTGATATTTTCGAGCCTTGCTTTATGGATCAGGTGTCCATTTTTCTAAATGTATAGTATATACCTAAGTTACTCTCCATTTTTTGCTGCAGAGCTCTGCCTATGGCCACTAAGTAAAGTGTGTTCACATTTTGTGATTCAAATTTCTATATCTTACTATTTTCTCTGCTTGACTTGCCAGAAACTGAGATAGTTATGTTGAAATCTCATATGTTTTTGGGTTTGTCTATTTCAACTTGTAGTTCTGGCCACTTTTACTTCACATATTGTAAGAGTATTTTACCCTGTACAGGAATTAGTGTTTTAATATGTTCTTAGAGAATTGACACTTTTCTATATATAAATATATATTTAATATATACTAAATCTATCCTGCTTAGGTTTATTTTTTCTGATATTAGTATAAGTGGCTCAACTGTAATTTCATTAGTGTTTTCCTGGTATATATTTATTATTTAAATTTTAATCTTTACTTGGCTTTGGGTTTTAGGTGCATATATTGTAAAGAGCATATAGCTGAAATCTGATATCTTTGTATATCCTGAAAATATACGTCTTAATTAATAAGCTTAGTTCATATATTCTTGAGAAGTAAGGGTTAACTTGTCCCAGACTGGTCTCCTGCAGGTTGGTCCCGAGAAACAAAAGTTGAGTTCATATACTCCTGTTAAGCTCTGTGGAGATGAGTTATGGCCTGGTGACTAAGAAAATAATTCCTGGTACATAATAAGGTTTGGACCTCAGCCTCTGATCATATGAAGGGAACGTGTCAAATCTTGCTGCTGCATTGATATATTATATGGCTATAATCACATGGCTTGAAGCAGAAGGGACAGATAATGCTACCTACCTACCATGAATGCTGAGATTGCAGGGCAGGGCTGGAGTCCAGGTTCTGCCTTATCAAATTGCTATTGTAGCCTGGTTCCTGATCTAAACATGGGAGGGACTAATGCTTCCCATGGATTAATGATGCTTAAAGGCTGCACAGTTCATGTGTGAGGAACTTCTTCCAGAGTCTGAGGTATACCCTGAAATATTTCTTCATTGTCCTAGAATTCAGTGGGCAACAGAGGACTTACACATGTGTTATTGCTCCTATTTCCATGGGTTTTCCCCAATAAACACTACTCCAGGCACGTGTGGTGTGTGGGCTTCTAGCCATATAGAGTTTATATGTGACAGCAGGGATAATTAATACTGATAATGCCTGGATTAGTTTCTATAAATTTACTTTTCCTTTTATATTTGTTTTATTTTCTCTGAGTTGCTTCTTGTCTCCTTTCTTGGTTTTTTGGTTTGTTTCTGTGGGGATTGATTGAGCTATGTTTGTTTTCTTTCACATATCATTTTTCCTTCTCTTGGTTTTGAAAGAAAATTACAGCAATTTTATTTTACAAGGTATGGTTGATATTTTATCCTGAATATTTATTTAACACAGTCTAAAGTTAATAACTCAAACAGCTACTGACCAATGCAAAAACCTTAGAACTCGTTAACTTTTATCATCCCAGTTTTGACATGTGTTTTATTGTGTTAAGTATCTGCCCTTTTTTTTTTTTTTTTTTTTTGCGGTACGCGGGCCTCTCACTGTTGCGGCCTCTCCCGTTGCGGAGCACAGGCTCCGGACACGCAGGCTCCGCGGCCATGGCTCACGGGCCCAGCCGCTCCGCGGCATGTGGGATCTTCCCGGACCGGGGCACGAACCCCTGTCCCCTGCATCGGCAGGCAGACTCTCAACCACTGCGCCACCAGGGAAGCCCAGTATCTGCCCTTTTTTTGAGCTCCACATATTAGACTTTTTGTTGCTATTGTTGTTTTTATTCTTATTTTATATGGAAAATACTGGTTAGATATGCCTACGTTTTAATCTTTTATTTTCCCCACTGTTAAGCATTTTCATCAGATCCTTTAGAAGTTCCCTCAGTGCAGGCTTATTTATGGTAAAAGTCTCTCCATTTTCATGTATCTTAAAATGTTTTTGTTTTCCTTTTCTTATTTAAAGACAGCTTTGCTAGGCATACACTATTAGGTTGATAATTTTTTTTCATCACCAATTTGAAAATAATATTATTCTATCTGGCTTTCGTTATTGCTGTTGAGTTTTTAATTTGTTTTGTTTTGTTTTTGTGAGTTTAACTCTCATTTCTCTCTAGTAATCTGTCTTTTCTAAGTGCATTTAAAATTTTTCTATTCATCTTTGCAGTTCTTCAGTGTTAACTCTAAATGTATCTAGGAAGTGATTTGTATTTCTTCTTTACTATGCTATATTTAGTGTCTATGCTTTTCAACCACCCATTCAATCTTCATTTCCTTGCAGTTTCATCACTCTTCCAATACTCTTCAACCTTATCATTCTGCCAGATTAGCTCACTCAAAAGTCGCCATGCTCCACCAGATGAACAATAGTGTCTTTTTCTTAGTACTTGACCTTCTTTAGCCTGACATAGCTACTCATACTTTGTTTATCCATTTGTTCTTTTTTCCTTTTTTAAAATTGAAGTATAGTTGATGTACAATACTATATAAGTTACAGGTGTACAATATAGTGATTCACAATTTTTAAAGGTTATACTCCATCTATAGTTTTTATAAAATATTGGCTATATTCCCCATGTTGTAGAATATATCCTTGTAGCTTATTTTATACCTAATATAGTAGTCTGTATCTCTTAATCCCCTACTCCCATCTGTTCTTTTTTAAAAAATTTATTTATTTAATTTATTTATTTTTGGCTGTGTTGGGTCTTTGTTGCTGTGTGTGGGCTTTCTCTAGTTGCAGCAAGTGGGGGCTGCTCTTTGTTGTGGTGCGTGGGCTTCTCATTACAGTGGCTTCTCTTATTGTGGAGCACGGGCTCTAGGCGCACAGGCTTCAGTAGTTGTGGCATATGGGTTCAGTAGTTGTGGCTCATGGGCTCTAGAGTACAGGCTTGGTAGTTGTGGCACATGGGCTTAGTCGCTCTGCGGCAGGTGGGATCTTCCCGGACCAGGGCTTGAACCTGGGTCCCCTGCATTGGCAGGTGGATTTTTAACCACTGCACCACCAGGGAAGCCTCCATCTGTTCTTAAAATCTTTTTTCTTTGGTTATTGGATGTGGTCAGCAAAATTCTAAAGATGCCTCTACCCCTAGATTCCAACCACTTGACTATTCAATCAAACAACAACCTAGGGATTGTTGTGAAGGGATCTCACAGATGTAATCGAAGTCTCAAGTCAGTTGACCTTAAAATATAGAGATTATCTAGGTGGGCCTAACTCAATCAAATGAGCCCTTTAAAATAGAGTTTTCTCCAGATAGTTGAAGAAGGGGAAGTCAGAGAGATTCAAAGTGTGAGAAGGAATCACCTCACCAAAGCTTGGTTAAGATGGAGTGGAGAGTAGAGGAGCATGTGTGAAAGGAATGTGGGAAACCTTAAGTTGATGACAGAGGCCTCTGGCCAACAGTGAGCAAGAAAATGTGGGCTTCAGTCCTACAGCTATAGAGAACTGAATTCTGCCAACAACTTGAATAGGCTTGTACACAGATTCTTCCCCAGAGTCTCCACATAATAGACGAA
Organism: Aethalodelphis obliquidens; assembly: GCF_003676395.1. NCBI lineage: Eukaryota > Metazoa > Chordata > Mammalia > Artiodactyla > Delphinidae > Aethalodelphis > Aethalodelphis obliquidens. The sequence goes on along the minus strand of NW_020838071.1, from coordinate 353,114 downwards.
CATGGCTGATACTTTGATATTAGGCTGTGAAATTGTGTGCCTGACTGGACTTCTGACCAACATAATGGTGATGCAATAAATGGGTGTTGTTTTAAGCTGCTAAATTTGTGGTAGTTTGTCACACAGCATTTGAATGCTTAAAGTTTTGCCAAAAGAGTAGATCTTCTATTAAGTGCTCTTACAACAAAAAAAAATATTTTCAAGAAAGCAGTAGAAAATTAATATCCTAGGCCTCAATACTCCTGTCTCTCCTCTGACCATTATGATCACTCCGTCTCTGGCTTATGTTCTGGATTCTCTTCCTCTGTCTGATCCTTAAATTTGGGGATTTTCCAGAGATCATCAATAAATCACTGCCTTTATAATTTTGTGACCCAGTGCATTAATCTATGCAAAAGTCCTTTTTTTTTCTCTTTCCTTCTTTATTATTTTATGAGGGAATTGACTTTGTTTTGTTTGGGGGGTTTAAATAGCATTTGCAAATCTTGAGTATTATCTCATAATTCTTCAGTTTAAAGAAAAAATTAAGGATAAATATAAAGAAAACAACCCTATATAAACAGTGTTTTAAATTTGACACTAAAACTCCACTTACAATTTAATTGAATCCATAATTTTGTTTTGACAGAGACAGCAAAAGAGACATTTGATAAATGCTACATCATCAACACCTAAAGATGCCTGTCAGCTAGCAGTTCATGCCCATTTAACTTGATCTCTCTAATGCCCATCCTAGCCTGTACACAGCTGAGATGTAATAAGCTCTTTCTCATGATAGGTAAGAATAACCTGAGGGCCATGGGCTGTAGAGAACTAAGGTCAAATCTGACCACTGTGCTTCTCCTTTGTCCCAAATCTGAATTTATTCATGATTAATTCTGCTTGCTACTACAATCGGAAAAGCTAAGGAGGTCATATGGAAAGCAGAGGAAAAAGATGTGATGGATGTAGAAACAGTAGGAAATGATGAATGATCCTGCAGTCTCTCTGAGCAAAGGTTTCAAAAGAATGCATATGAAAGAATAGATTTTCCTGTGCTCTGAATGTATCGTCAAGAAATAAACTACTTAAAATGTACCTTTTTAATGTTCTCATTTGTCTTTTCTACATATCTCAACACACCCTTTCAAAAAAAGCAAAATACCACAGCCTGATTAAATATTAAAAACCCCCTCACAGAGAATCTGTGATAAAAGTGTTATAAGTGAGTGTAATCAAAGGCATCTCAGAATATTATAAGTTAAATGAAAATAAAGGTAAAGAACTATAGGAATACAGTGATTATTGATAATAAGATGATAGTACTACTAGCTACTATTTATTAAACATTTTCTGCATACTAGGCACACTGCTAAGCAGTTTATATAAATTAACTCATTTAATATTTTTAAAAGTACAGTTATGTAGATAAATGATGAAATGTAGAAAAGACTTGTCAAAGGTCATATAGCAAATATAACATAAAGTCAAATTTTTTTTACCCATTTTTGTCTGACTCACATTCTTAAAATCATTGATCTAATGCCTCTCAAAAAGAGTTACCATTGATTTTGAGTGTAGTCTTAGAAATTGGCGGGGGGAGAAAAGGGGGGCTTTTGTTGAAGATTTATATTTTATTTGATACTATTTTCCTCGTGTCATCCTAAAAATTACTGTTTCAGAAATGGAAATGTGCTTCTGAACCACATTATTATGCATTTACCTCCCATGTATTATATATATCAAATGATGTTAAGGATAAATTTTGAGAGGATAATATGAGGTATATTTAGGGAAATAACACGTCTTCGTCGGGTTAGATTATAAGTGAAGCTGACATAGATTAAGGGAATTAGGTTGGAAAAAAGCCTTCATTATTCTAGATAAAATATTTTCAAGCACAAGTTGAATACATGAATCAAGTTCAACTTAAATCCATTTAAAAAAAATCTGTTGATGTTAAAAGAAGCAAGCACAAGGTCATAATTTTTCTTCTCTGAATTTCTGATGGTTTTTCTTTGTCTCTGTAGTTCATCTACTAATTTGAATGTCATGTTAATGGAGGCACTCGTTTTCTTTTGTGGTGTTTAAATTGATATCTTCTACATGACAAGCTTGTAACAATGACTCATTTAAATAGGTGGCATGTTTTAATAGATTAAACAGAAATGTTACTATACCTTTTCTGATAGATATATTTTATATGTGGTAAGATGAGGAGATATTTTTAAAGAACATGCCTATTTTATCTAAATCTTTATAGATCTTTTTTTTTTTTTTTTTTTTTTGTGGTACGCGGGCCTCTCACTGTTGTGGCCTCTCCCATTGCGGAGCACAGGCTCCGGACACGCAGGCCCAGCGGCCATGGCTCACGGGCCCAGCCGCTCAGCAGCATGTGGGATCCTCCCGGACCGGGGCACGAACCCGTGTCCCCTGCATCGGCAGGCGGACTCCCAACCACTGTGCCACCAGGGAAACCCCATCTTTCTATTTTTATCTCATATCTCTAATGAATTTCTTCATAAAATCCCAGCAGCTGATGTCTGCCCAGCCAAGCTATGGTTCATTTTTTGGACCTGTGCAGTCACATTAATACAAAGCAGAATGCTCTTAGTTCATATTTACTGTCATTCTTAGTATAATTACAGAAATCTCTTTGACTTTTCAGACCATGGGCCATGTCAGTTTGTATTACTGGTACTTAACTGATTGATCCTGTTATAGGTGTGTCCAACTGAAATGTGATTTCTGTTAAAGCAGGCTTGTAGGATCTCTCCCTTCCTAACTTCTTACAGCAGACTTTGTCACATTATCATAACTCAGAGGGCTTGTAAACTTCTCATTTACTCATTACCATATAGACTAATGGTAAATGCACAGGTCCTCAAGTTAGACTCCTTGTGTTTACATTAAAGTTCAGCCACTTATGAAGCTGTGGGACATTAGGGAATCAATGTATGTCTCTGGGTTCACTGTGATTATCTGTAAAAATAAAATGCGGGTAATAATAGAACTATGTCATGTTATTGTGAGACAGAAATGAAGTAATTCATGTAAATATCTTAACCTGATGCCTAATACATGGTGAGCTCTCAATAAGTGTAGGCTGTTTTTGTTAGTGGATGCAAGCTAGTGATGCTGTAAAAGCTTTCAGCAAGTATGTATTTCTTTCTTATATAAAGAACTGCCATTAAGGCTGCCCTAATTTTTTTTAGATTACATTTACCTATAGATTACTTACAGGTTCAAATCTACAGTGGAAATAACTTTTTTTTTTTTTACTAGTTTTTTGGAAAGATGTTTTTAACTTTTTTTTTTTTTTTTTTTTGTGGTATGCGGGCCTCTCACTGTTGTGGCCTCTCCCGTCGCGGAGCACAGACGCGCAGGCCCAGCGGCCATGGCTCACGGGCCCAGCCGTTCCGCGGCATGTGGGATCTTCCCAGACCGGGGCACGAACCCGTGTCCCTTGCATCGGCAGGCGGACTCTCAACCACTGCGCCACCAGGGAAGCCCAGAAAGATGTTTTTAAACCAGTTCCTTAGAAGACTCCTATGTGACCCACACTAGTAAAATATACCTTCAGTTGCCTCCTCTGTCTCTAGGCAACAGCAGTGTAAAATATGTAAACAAATGAGTTTCCTTGTCTGCTAAAATTTAATCTGTTAATCATGTTGTATTATTGCTCTTCCCCAAATTCTCCCTCCCCATCAGGTAACATTCCTTATTATTAGGAAGAGGAAGTTCCTTAACATATTATTTCGACAGCATAATTTACCCAGATGATGGTCATTATGATGGTGCTTTATTTTTTGATTTTATTTTTTTTGATGATGCTTTAGATTCATTTAGAGTCTACCATTCAGAGAGGAAGAATAGCTGGCCTACATTATTCCTCATACTTATTAAAAGTTGCTGCATTCCCATTTGTGAGTTTGTTGAACGACTGGGTAGCATACCTCTTTATAAAGATAAAATGGAGAGTAATAAATGAAAACACTCCCTAGCTATACTATTGATTTAATTGTTTATTAAAATAACCTCATATTGGACTTGTATTTTACTCTTAGAAAATTGGCAAAGTGCTAATATATTTAGTTTAACTGGACCAAGTACACATCTTATTTAACTTTGATTCCCCAGCACAAACTCATTTATTAAGAATAAATGCTTGGGACTTCCCTGGTGGTGCTGTGGTTAAGAATCCACCTGCCAGGGCTTCCCTGGTGGCGCAGTGGTTGAGAGTCCGCCTGCCGATGCAGGGGACGCGGGTTCGAGCCCTGGTCTGGGAAGATCCCACATGCCATGGAGCAACTAAGCCTGGGCGCCACACTACTGAGCCTGTACTCTAGAGCCCCTGAGTCACAATTACTGAAGCTCACACACCTTAGAGCCCATGCACCACAACTACTGAGCCCACATGCCGCAACTACTGAAGCCCATGCTCTCTAGGGCCCACGTGCTGCAACTACTGAAGCCGGCATGCATAGAGCCCCTGCTCTGCAACGAGAAGCCACCGCAATGAGAAGCCTGCACACTGCACCACACTGCAGTGTGCAACACACTGCACTGCACACTGCAACAAAGAGTAGCCCCCGCTCGCCGCCACTAGAGAAAGCCCATGCGCAACAATGAAGACCCAAGGCAGCCAATAAATAAATAAAATAAAATAAAATAGAATAAACAGTCGAGAATATTGGACTTTATTTAAAAAAAAAGAATAAATGCTTGTTGAATCAAATTAATCAGCCAAACAGTAGACAAATGAAAGTTGTGGTTAATAAGATGGGCCAGACTGAAATACTATTCTTGTTGAGAAGCTTACTTTAATCACCTTCTTATTTTCCAGCCTTATATAATCATGTATTAAAGTGATAGAATATTTCTCATATTGAGAAAATAATAGTTTTGTATTATGCTGAATCTGCCTGGGAAAAAAATAGACACCTTATCAAATTCAGTGGAGGTGTCATGAGAATTGATACCTAAGAGTTGTTGTGGGAACACATTTAAATTTTAAAAATATGCAAGATTTTTGATATTGTCTCATGCCCACTATTGTTTGGGAATAATGCAGTTTCAATTTATAGAATTGCATCATGTATTTTAGGGCTGGAGAGAAACTTGGTAAGTCCTGCATTGAACCTAAAGAGGAATGCATTGCAATAAGATGCTCATTCAAAAATCAAATAATGATGTGAATAATGTTGATCATCTCTACTGGAGGAAAAACATGGTACACATTAAACACATTACTTATTATATATTTATTTAACAATCTTGGACTTTATTAATATAATGTTTTGTAGTATGTATGCCTTATTTTTTTCTTATAGTTAAATGTCTGAATTCTGAGAAATTTCAGCATGCTTTGGTGAGGGGAACAGTCATTTTCTTATTTTCAAAAAGATGCAGGTACAGACTGTTTTTGACCAAAAGTTGTATTACTGACCAAAATTCAGCAATCTAGTCTGGAAAATAAATGAAGAATTCTGCTGCTGGTGAGATGAATACATAGGTAGAGGGAGGTGAAGAATATAAACTACTTAGCAGCCTTCAACTTTCTCTTGACTTTAAGTGCTAGAGAAATATCAATGTTATCATTCCCAGAAGCCATTCATTTAGAAATAGAAATTAGAATAGATGGAAAAATACAGTGTTGGGAGTTACCTATCAGGAAACAAAATGGATGTGTGTGATATCTACCCACTCTCATGGTGAGGGCCCTGCATTACACTTACTGTCTAAAGCTTACTGTGCTGAAACCTTCACAGCAAAGGTTCCAGTTTCTCATAATGACCTCTAAGTGAAAGTGAATGAGGTTTAGCTACCAGGTATGTGCTTCTGGAACAACACACGATGGGACCTTTTTTTTTACTTTATTTTTATTTTGTTTTTTGGCTGTGTTGGGTCTTTGTTGCTGCATGTGGGCTTTCTCTAGCTGCGGCAAGTGGGGGCTATTCTTCATTGTGGTGCTTTTCATTTCGGTGGCTTCTCTTGTTGTGGGGCACGGGCTCTAGGTGCACAGGCTTCAGTAGTTGTGGCTTGTGGGCTGTAGAGCACAGGCTCAATAGTGTGGCACGTGGGCTTAGTTGCTCCACGGCATGTGGGATCTTCCCAGACCACGGATCGAACCCGTGTCCCCTGCATTGGCAGACGGATACTTAACCGCTGCGCCACCAGCGAAGCCCACAGTGGGACCTTTTAACGTCGTTTCCAAAGCTATTTTCTTTGGAATACTGTTCTGTGAGATTTGGTAGAAAAAGAATCCCATGATCAGAATGTTTGGGAAACACTGAATATTTTATCCCCATGTTATACATTCAAAATGTATATTTTTTACATCAGACATAAAATTCCTAGAGTAAACAAAAACTGAAAAAACAAAACAAAAAATCCTGCTAATTTGATTAATACAAGTTTTTCACTGAACACTTGTGAATGGTTTTGAGGCACTGGCTGATACTGAACACAGTCTTGGGAAGGCTGATCTAAGGAATTAAAATTCTGTAAATTATGAGGAAAACACTTTTAGGTGAGAAGAGATGCATACGGTAGCAGGCTTCAGTATTCTGTATTTCTCTTCGGGAAATTGTTCTTATTTGATCCCTTCCACCCTTGATCCTTTTTCCTTTCAGTGGACTCTGTAGTAGGGATAAAGAGAAAAATGTCATTTACTACCCTAGAAGAGCTATTTACTCTACTGTAAATACAGTGGAGGCTGGTAAAAAGTGTGTTGATAATAAGACATATTAGCTTAGGTTCTCTTGGTAGCAAATAACAAAAACTAAATCAAAGTTGGATATATGAAACCCAAGGGCAGAAATACAGCCAGGCTCAGGAAAGGTCTAGGAAGCAGCTATATCATTTCCAGTAATGTGATCGCCGAACTGCTTTTCAAGAAAGGCGTCTTCCTAAGCAAACATTCAGAATCTAGTCTACAGATTCAAATTGAACTCTGCTGCTGGTTGGAATTAAAAAAAAAAAAAAAATATATATATATATATATACACACACACACATATATATACACACACACACGCATGCATATATACGTATGATACAAAGGAAAGAAAACATATAAGTGGATGTTTTGTTATTACAACATGCATGCCAGGCATTGGTGACCATGGGAAGTCACCCCCGTGTTTCTGAGCAAGACAGCCTAACACTCATTTTTCCATTATCACTGTTGCCCAGAGTGAACTTGTCAAAGAGATACTCCACCATTCAGACTTCCAAACCCCTCCACCCCCATCTTGCTACTCATACTTAACCAATATTATTTGCATGATTAATGAACATAAACATTTCAGGTGAAACTGAAGGCTCCCTTTATTTTAATCCCTGCGCAATCCCATTCCCTTCACTTGTTCCCCAGAGGCAACTGCAATCATGATTTTCAGGCTATGGTTCTATACTTTTACTATGCACATGCACCCACATTCACCAGGGACCCCTACCTCACTCCACCCCACCCCAGTCTACCCCCATATACCCACATTATTTATGAGGGGAAGACTGATTTTTCCAGGGCCCTATGGAACACCTTCTCCCTCCCACTGTGGAGATCCTGAGCTGCATATGGTTGGGGTATGGCTGTGTTCAGAAACTCCTGGATACCTGTTTTAAACCTTTAAAAATGAGAGATTTGCCCACATGAATGAACCAGAGACCTTTATTTATTTATGAACCAATAACTTTATTGGAAGAAACGTAAAAACTGGAAGAAAAAAACTTACGTGATAAAGTCCAGGAAAAGAGAGTCCTGCACTTGTTGCAAAAAAAAAAACAAACAAAAAAAACTTAAGTCAACTTCTTCTGCAAGGGCACTATTGCCGTCTGCATGGCAGGCACGGTGACCAGGGCTCTGGTCACCCCGTGGCTCTGGGGAACTACAGTCCAGGCTCAGTTCTTCTTGTCACTGTCGCCCAGGGTGAGCTTGTCAAAGAGGTACCCTGCCAGGTCGACGTCCGGGGCCACCATCATGCTCAGGGTGGTGACATGACCCTCCAACTCTCTGATGAACGCCACCTACTGGCTGAGGTAGTGAATTGCCAGGAAGTGGCGCAGGTGGGGGTCGGTCTTGTCGGTGGCCAGCTGGTGCAGGTGGCGGCAGGCTGTGGTTCACAAGCTTCTCCAGGAACAAGGCGCACTTCATGTCCTTGAAGCCGCTCTTCCACTCGTCACTGCCTGGCTTCCTGATGTCTTGGAAGTTGAGGCGGCCCCCGCGCTGGTTCTGCAGGCGCATCAGGCCCTGGGCCCGCCCGCTGTGCTTGTGGGAGCGGCGCAGGAAGAACCGGGTGAAGTGCTTCAAGGCCACGTCGTCGCGGTCAAGGTAAAAGGCCGCGGCCAGGCACACGAAGGAGGTGTGGAGCTCCAGGGTGAAATGGCTGTTGACGGCGGCCTCGCAGTCGGGGTGGTAGTTCTGGCGCACCTGCGAGGGCGGCGCGGGCAGCGTGGCGGGCGTGAAAGCCAAGGTTAAGGCGAAGCCGCGGGGCCCGCGGTAACTGCCTCAGAGCGCTCCCATGTGGTCGAAGAGGGCAGCCGCTCTGGGATGGACCGGAAGGCGGGTCCATTACCCGGGTTTGGGAGGGGGGAAAGGAGGTTCCGGTTCCGTTACGGGGGGGATTGGGAGGGTGGATGTGCACGGAGTGCGGGGCGCGAACGCTGTGTCCCACGTTCCATCCAGGCCTGGGTGAGGCAGGCCCACTGCGCTGAGCTTCTGGCCTAATCTTTTTAAATGTTATTCACGAATATAAGCGCAACCGTTTTGAGTTAATCACTTAAGTGATTCTTATTTGAATAATGCCTTAATGTGATTCTTTCATTAAACAGTTCTTTTGTGGTATCATTGATTATATTTACTATCACAGAGCTCTATTTGAAGTTAGCTCTCCTCAGTGACCTCAACACCCATACTAATGACACTTCTGGTAGCCTCTTCACTGGGTTCCTGGACCTTATTAACTCCAGTGATCTCCACTTTTCTTTTTCTGTTTCTGGTCACGTTCACACTTGTCTGACAACAGAGCACCACCTCCAAAGTCTCAGTGAATCTTGCCACCTCTCCAGCTTTCACTCGTTTTGAACCTTGTCTTCACTCCCTTTGTTTTCTCTCATCTCTTAATCTTCCAGCACAGTCCTAGAAACACAGCCCCTTTCACCTGATTTACCAATTTCCTTCCTCTTGGGTAAGTGCAGACTTCTCTTTTCTTCGTCAGAAAACAAAAGGCTTAGATGCATTCTTAGAGAAAGAACTTAACTGTGTGGATGTATTTATCCCTTCCAACCTCATTTGTTCTTTCACTGCCACTCAGCAAGCATTTTTTTTAACCCCTCAATTATGTTGTATGGAATGAGCCACAGTGGTAGGAAATACCATTGATCTCAAATTATCTTTCATTCAATCATTCAATAAATATTTATTGATTACTTAATATGGCCCAGGCACTGGTGTGGGATTTGGCCATATATTAGTAACAAAGAGAGACAAAGTCTGTTCCCGTGAGGTTTGTATTCTAGTGGAGAAGCAGACCGAAACAAAACAAAACAAAAAACTGCCGTTTTTCTCCCTTTATTGTCTCAAGTAAATACGTATAAAATATTACACATGTATATGATATTAAAAAGTCAATATTTTCTTAGAAGTTAAGGATATTATAGTGGAAGACATAAGACCAATCTAGGTATTTATAATTAATTAATTCAACATTAATTCAACAGCCATTTATATACAGTACTCCAAATATGTGTCATTGTTTGTCTCTGGAGATACACAGAAGAATCAAACATGGTCTCTGTTCTCAAGGTACAGGAAAGAGTGATGGACTGTTTTAAGTGCTCTCAATGGTTTTAAAGTTTTTGGATAAAATAGCTGTTTTCACTTAAAGTTTTATTACCATGGCTTTGACTAATGTACTTTTTTTGGGGGGGGGTCTCTTTATTTCTCTTTGAAAGCTCATGCTATGCTATAATTATTGTTTATGAAGGAAGCAAAGGATCAAATATCAACTGTCACATTGTAAACTTATCTAAGCAATTTTAGAGGCATTTAATGAGTCTGTAAAGAAATAGAATAATAACAATGTCTATTTGATAAGTTGATTTTAATAATAGAATCATACATTACAGTTGGAAAAGAACTACATGATCAGTTTCTCATTGTATTCTATGTTTGCTTAACACCAGTGTTTAGTCTTAATATAATAATAATATCATTGCAATCTTTCAAAAATTTCCTTGGAAGAGTCCATTGTAGACTTCACTGGAAGAATCTATTTAAATAGATGAAATCTTGATTTTGTAGAACATTTTCTCATTATGTCCCAAAATTATTTAATAATTAATTTATCTGGACAACTTTACTCTTCAAATATTAAAATAATACTATTGAATGGTTATATGTGTACTAAGGGGTGATAATGGTGTTTCTCAGATGTTTTATCCCTCATCATTACTTCCTAGGTTAGAAGATAATGTTAAAATACATGTTATAACTAAGAGAAACCTAAGGTTTAAAATCTAACTTTTTTAAGGGACATCAATAAACTAGCATGAACTGGAACCTCAAATTTCCATGAAGGAAATATACATATGTATAAACAAAAACATTGCATCCAGTTTTTCTTTAATGAGGAATGTAAAGCTAAATACAAACACAGAATGAAAAAACTTCAGAGCATATCATGTTTTTAGAAAAATTAAAAATTTTATTTTTTAAATATATTTTATTTTTAAATTTTTGGCTGCATTGGGTCTTTGTTGGACACGGGCTTTCTCTAGTTGCAGCGAGCGGGGGCTACTCTTTGTTGCAGTGTGTGGGCTTCTCATTGCAGTGGCCTCTCTTGTTACGGAGCACGGGCTCTAGGTGCGCGGGCTTCAGTAGTTGTGGCATGCATGCTCAGTAGTTGTGGCACATGGGCTTAGTTGCTCCGCGGCATGTAGGATCTTCCCGGACCAGGGCTCGAACTCATGTTCCCTGCATTGGCAGGCGGTTTCTTAACCACTGTGCCACCAGGGAAGCCCCTCAATTTAAAAAATTTTGATAATCAAATTTTATAGTTTATAACTTGGTCTGTGCTAAGATAATGTCTTTTAAAATATCAATATAGGACTATAAGATGAAGGTTTCTTTGAAATGTTTGTGGTCAGTGTTGGTATTATGTTAGGATTTTCCAGAAAAACAGAACCAATAGAAGATATATTTGTATATTATATAAAATAAGGAATTGGCTCACGTGATTATGGAGGCTGACAAGTCTCAAAATCTGCAGTTGCCATGCTTGAGACCCAGGAGGGTCCATGGTGTAGGTCCAGTCCAAAGGCCACGAGGCTCAAGACCCAGGAAATTCAAGTTGAAGGCAGGAAAAAACAATGTCCCTGCTCCAAGGCAGTCAGGTAAGAGGAGTTCCCTCTTACTCAGAGGAAGGTCAGCATTTTAATTTTATTCAGGCCTTCAAATGATTGTATGAGGCTCATTGACTTTAAGGAAAGCAATCTGCTTTACTTAGTCTACTATTTCAAATGTTAATCTCATGGAAAAACACCCTTTCAGGCACAAACAATAATATTTGACTAAATATCTGGGTACCCCCTGGCCCTTTCAAGTTGACATATAAAAATTAGCTATCACAGTATTATTCATGATAAATGCAGAGTCAACAAATAAAAATTCTCATGCTATAATCTGTTTTGACTTTCAGTTCCCTTCATGAATTTAAAAATGTTAAACAGTTACACAACTGATATTAGACAGTAAGTTCTGACTCCATGTCAATGATTAGCTCTCATTCATTCATTCAGTATATTTCTATTGAGCACCTATTATATGACAGGTATTTTACAGGTAGTAACATAAAAACTTGTTCTATAAGCTCCTCATATTTGTATTTCTTTTGTAGCTAAGTGCTAGTATGTGTTTCATATAATTCCTTCTTTGAAAATTAATACATGAAGTAGGATCAATGGTATAATCTTAAGGAAGTAGACCATAAGTAGCAGCAGTTGGTGGCTTATCTCACTTTCTGTGTTGTGTGTGTGTGTGTGTGTGTATACATATGTATAAATAAATCATTTAATGAGAGGTAGTGAAAAGTGATACATCAATATTATATATCTCTGGGCTGTTCACTCTGCATTACCTCATTATTACAGATACTGGATTAAATTTGATTATTATTACCCATATTTTACAGATACAGAAATTGTGAATTAAAGTATGTAACATGATCAAACACAGAGCTTGTAAATAGCAGAGAGTGACACTCTGAACTGGATTCCTCTCTAGGTAGTTTGGGAAGTTTGGTTGGACCATGAGCTCCTTTAGAACAAAGACTGTTCAACTTGTGATGCTAAATTTCACATGGTAGGGGCTCAAAAATATAAATTAAAATATTGAGTGGCCTATTAAAAGCTTTAGTCTCATTATTTCTCCAAATTAAAAAAATGAGTGGGAGTAGATGTTGAATATATATTTAAACTGTTTCCTTTAGAAGGAAACAAAATCAAAGACACCCAATGGTGATAAATTACTATTATAATTTTACTTTAATATGCATAAACAAAAAACCAGGCATAGAAATTGGTATGCTTTTATAACTGTAAACCTAACAATTTGTAAATATATGCAAATACAACTATAAAACTATTAAAATTAAGAAATTCCCATTATGCATCAGATTATGCTTTTTGTCTTAAACAAAGCCCCTTCTCACTGAGAACATACTAGTTGACGAGATGCAAGTTTCCTTTTGAATGTGCCATGCCTGTGCCCTGATATCCATGAAACATCTCAGTTCTCTACCACCCTTCTTTACTGAAGACATGACATACTTTAGCTCATATGATGATTCATAATGTACTTTTGCTTTCAGGTAGTGGAAGTCATCATTCAAATACTGTCTGTCCATGTTCTTTTTTATTAGTTTGTGAAAAGTAATTCTGATGCAGTTTGTTGATTTCATGAAATACCATTAAAAGTCTCAGTAACTTCAATAACTGAAGAGGCTGTTCAAACTGGGAATTGAGGGGCAAGAGAGCTACTGACAGAATTTTAAGGGATAACACTCTTCCCTTTGAGTTTCATTCTATGAAACTATTTTTCACTTCCCAGTCATCACTTTAAAAGGAAATTTTAGTGTTTGCAGCTGGTAAAATGTGACTGTAAGGGTGGACATGCGACAGTTGTCCTTTTTACACTAGTTCATGCCAGCCTAGCAGCAGTCACACTCAGTGTGGTTCAAAACACACACGCAGGCATGGACAGTGAGTTTGTGCTGCTGCATTGAGCTATAGACAGATCAAGATAATTCTTAAAATGCTTCTAGTAATTTTTCATTTGGATGTAAACACAAGAACAGATCCATGGAATTCACAAATACAGGTAGAGAACACTGAGTTCGAATGGCATGGACACACCATATATCTAGTCAATAACTATTTAGGACCTAATATATTCCAGCTTTGTGCTAAATGCTGAATGATTGCAACAGGCGTTGACTTTAATCTCATGGGCCCTAGAGTCTGTTTCAGTTCACTATGTTCACTGACAGAATGTATATGTGATGAATGTAAAATTAGATGCTAATGAGTTGATAATAGAATATGTATATATATATTGAAATATTCATATATATTCAATAATATTTTGTTTGAAATCTTTACAACTATTGTCACAGATACAGAAATTGCTACAGATGTTCTCATACCTTTTCCTACATAGCAATTAGGTTTAGGGAAAATATTTTTGGTGGAATGGTGTTAGTCAACCTACAAATCCAGAATGTCTTGGTTGAAGGTGTAGATACTTTGTTTCACTAAAATCAAATGTAAGTTTTTCCAAACAAGTTAGGAAAAAAATGCAAAATCCTTATAAAATGTTCCTTATGATTCCATACCTTACTATACTATTAACCCAATGTGTTAATAAGCTTATATTGAATGTAATCGTTATTCTTCATAATTAGACATGAGTAATGTGCTCTCACATTTTAATTTTCTAAACTTTTATACCATATTCTCAATGACTTATTTGCTGATTTCCTTTTTTATAAAAATATGATAATGACCTCAACCAACCACTGTTAAACTCAGCGAAAAGCACAATTTCCAAAGTAAATGTTTTGTAAAGTGTTTCCTGTGTATTATTCACATTTATTACTTTTCCTCTGAGCTTTTTATATTTCAGTTCATACATGAAAAATAAACAATGTCCTTTTGACTTATTTTCTTGAAGTCTTTTGCCATTTTCCAAATATATCTGAATAGCTAAGGTCAGTTAAACCTATTTAGAGTTTCAAATTTCTAGGAGATATCTGATATTTAGTAACTTTCTGCCCAAATGATTTTAAATCTCATTTATTATAAAGTGAATTAAAAGATTAGCATATATTCTTTAAATAGAAAGATTATCAACCTGCTTTTGCTAATGTAGATGGTGCTCTTAAGTTCTGATTTCATACATGACAAACAACCCATGATTAAAGGCTCATTAATAATCTGCCAAATACTGTCAGCTGTATGACTCAATTCTCCATTAGTAATGTAATCCCTTGATTTTCTTCTGCCAGAAAAGTGCTGATTCTTTGAAACCATTGGCAGTAATATGAACTTATACATTGTGTGTGTGTGTGTGTGTGTGTGTGTGTGTGTGTGTGTGTGTGTGT
>NW_020838071.1:295911-338462 GCF_003676395.1 Aethalodelphis obliquidens | reverse complement strand
TCTCTCTTGGAAGAGAGACTGAATGCCAAGACAAAACCTCGCATTCCTTTACAGGACGTGCAATGCAGATCTGTTGTGGAGTAACTGCTGGCTTTGGGAAGGAAGGTGAGGCCAAAGGCAGCCCATTAAAAAGGGAAGAGGCTGTTGGAACTGGGAATTGAGGTGAAGAAAACTACTGACAGGATTTTAAGGGATAACACTCTTGCCTTTGAGTGTCTGTGTGGTAGAGTCCGTGGCCTGGAGTAGAAGGGGAAAGCTGTACTAGAGCAGCTTCTGCTGGCAGGAATATTATTTTCTTATACGTGCAGCTATGGAAACATTGCTGAACATTCCTCACATCTTAACTTTCAAGGACAACAGTAGTAATAACTGGAAATGTCAGTTCCATGTCCACAGTAATCTATTTACAATTGCTTCCTTATTTCACGAGTTCTGTATCAGTTATCCATGCTTTTATCCCCCCCTAAATCATCACTTTTTCCTTAATCACATGTATTCCTCAATTATGCTGTAGAGAACTGCAATTTTCCTTACATGGCCCTTCCCCCTTAATTCTTTTTTTTTATTTTCCACATTAACAATCCCTAATTTTTAGAAAAAAGACAATAGCATATAAATGAATCAAGGTGCAGAATTCCTCAAATTATAAAAATCAATTCCTGGAGCGTTATTGATTGATAACTATATTGATCATATCAATGTAAGTATTTAATCAGTCTGTCTACAGAGATTACAGCTACAAGATAAAAAAAACGTAATCAGTTTATTCAGTTGTTACAAATGTAGGAGGGGGAAATGGAAATAGGATTAACAAGATTTTATGCACAACCAAGAGTCCACTTCCTTTTCTTTCCAGAGACACTATTTTATAAACCATGGTATTGCTTCTCCTAGCCAGACTATTAAGCATGTTTGGTTAGATTACATTTTGAATTATACCAGTTCATTGGAGTAAATGTCTCTGTGGGACACTTGGGTTTATAAAACTCTGTTTCATAGCTGGATGATGTAGAGCATCCCTCAGCCTATCTTGCAAAAGAATGCTGTTGGGTCAAATGAACAAGAGAAAACAGGTAATAATATAATATTAGAACTCTCTACAAAATAACATCTCAATTCACATTTTCTGATACGTTCAGTGACATCTTAGAAAACCATGTTGTGTATATGTATGTATGGAGTGCACACATTTGTACGTACATATTGGGCTTTGATCACTAATGTTAATGTTTGCTAAAATTTGTACCTTAATGTGGATTGTAGTATGAATATATATGTAGTAAATTATTATAAAGAGATATGATTATTAATATAGAATAGTATTCTGTATTTTATAATTAGGGTTAGAGTAGTATAATCTAAAAATAATAATAATATTGAATATTTTTGCCTACCCTTCCAATATTGGACGTTAGTTAGGTAAAGTAGACATTAGTGGAAACATGCATTTTGGCTGATTATGTATGTATATACTCTGTCAATTTTTAATTCTTTAAAAAATACAAATATTGTATTAGAAACCATGGAGTATTAGAAGTCAGCGTTAGTGGAAAACTGAGGTTATTGATTATTTTGTGTTTTCATATCCACAATATGAAGTGATTTTGGAAGTTTTTTGCTAGCTACTAGAAAATAAGCTAAGATTTATGTTAGCTCTTTGAATGCATCTACCGAAGTTCCATCACTAGGAAAGTGAGGTCACCCTTCTTTGATTAAATCATCAGACATAACATAGTACCATTTACATGTCCTCAAAGTTTTATTACAACACAATTAATAACCAAGATTTTAGCTATTTACGAGGTCTTCTAACTATATACCAGATAATTTCATGTGTACATGGCATGAATTACCTTATAAAATAGAGCTGCCTCTTTTTATTTCCTAAATATTATAATCTATCTATATTAGTGAACTGGAGCTGGGGATCAGATGATAAGATATGCATAACTGTGTGCACTGAGTGATTGGAATGCCACTTGTTATCTTTTTTCTGGAAATGTCTATATAAGAAAATAAAAGGTACTTTATAGAAATATGAAAAAAATAGCAGCCTGATACTGTTCATTCTTACCCTTTTTGGGAATTTGAATAAGTAATTTATTCTCCCTTAACCTCAAGTGCTCTATTTAAAAAAGTGACCTTGGGACTTCCCTGGTGGCGCAGTGGTTGAGAGTCTGCCTGCCGATGCAGGGGACACGTGTTCATGCCCCGGTCCAGGAAGATCCCACATGCCGCGGAGCGGCTGGGCCCGTGAGCCATGGCCGCTGAGCCTGCGCGTCTGGGGCCTGTGCTCTGCAACGGGAGAGGCCACAACAGTGAGAGGCCCGCGTATTGCAAAAAAAAAAAAAAAAGTGACCTTGGACTAGATCCTGTTGCAGATACTGTGGTCAAATGATTTTATGTCCAGGGATTTCAGCCGTTGGCTGTGAATCAAAATCAGTTGAGGAAATTCTGATTCAGCAAGTTCGGGGTTGAACTCTGGCATATGTACAGTTGACCCTTGAACAACTTTGGGGTTAGGGGTGTGGACCCTCACACAGTCGAAAGTTCAGGTATGACTTTACAATCGGCCTTCCGTATCTCTGGTTGAACATCTTCATATTCAGTCAACCCCAGAATGAGTAGTACTGTAGATTAAGTGAACCCACCCAGTTCAAGTCCCTGTGGTTCAAGGATCAACTCTACTTTTAAGAAGTGCCACAAGTGATTCTGATACTCAGCCAGGATATAGAATGTTGATTCTATGCTAATTGGTTCAAAGAACAAAATGGGAATCTCTAAGTCTATATATTGATTATAACTTACCTAAATATCATACCTTACTAAGAAAAAATATCATTGGGTGTAGCAATGGCAAAATAGCTGCAGTGTATTTCATTATAAGAGAAGATGGTTACAGTGTTACTGGTAGAAAAATGATCAGAACAGTGTATTAGCTAGGGTTCTCCAGAGAAACAGACCTAATAGGATATTTATATTATATTGGATTGGATTGGATATATAATAGTTTATTGTATTTTATATAATAGGGTAAAATATCCTATTGCGGTTGACCCTTGAACAATATGGGTTTGAACTGTGTGGGTCCACTTATACACGGATATTTTTCAGTAAATACTGCAGTGCTACACGATTCATGGTTGGTTGAATCTGCGGATGCAGAACCAGATTACGCAGTTTTTAACTGCACCCTAACCCCCATGTTGTCCAAGGATCAAATGTATATATGTGGGGAGGGGTGATTTCTTTTAAGGAATTGGCTATTGGCTTTGGTTTATGTGATTGTGGGGCTTGGCAAGTCAGAAATCTGCAGGGTAGGTCAGCAGGTTAGAAATTAAGGTAAACTTTCATGTTGCAGTCTTGAGTCCAAAAGCTAGAAACTCAGACAGAATTTCTATTCTAGAATTGTAGAATTCTAGAATTTCTAGTCTGGAGGCATAGTTCTTTATTCAAGGGAGGACTTCAGTCTTTATTCTTAAGGCCTTCAACTGATTGGATGATGTCCAGCACACTATGGAGGGATCATCTGCTTCTCTCAAAGTCTGCTGATTTACAAGTTAATCACATCTAAAATATACCTTCACAGCAGCTTCTAGACCAAACAACCAGGCACTGTAGCCTAAGTTTACATGTAAAATTAACCATCATAAATGGTAAACATGAGTGAGGGCTGGCTGATGCAGGCAGAAGAATGCCGAAGTGGGTTCATTCAGAGGGAATGTGATTGGGTATCAGAGGAGGGCTGGCATATGCTGTGTGGGTGGAGGAGGCAGCAAGGTTGTGGACTACTTGAATCTGTTGGGGCTCAAAAATGGTGCCCTGAGCCAACATGAAGTCTACCACAGTAAATGTGGTAGGCAACTGAGGGTAGGCAGAGGCACATAGGATGTCATACTTGAGACCAATTAGGCTTCATTTAACCAGTGAGTTTCATCACGTTGATTTTCATAGTTTATTCTCATTCCCTTGTTCATCTGTTCATTATATAATACTCCAGTCAGAGCCTTTCAACTTCCTTGAGCATTTGTTTATTAGCTTGGTGGTGGTGGTTTTGGTTGTCAGTACTGCACTATTCATTTTTGGAGTAGTATCACTTCATACTAAGGCAGTTGTTGCCTGTTGATTGAACAGGCCCGTTGTAATTTCTCTGCACTCCATAGCAATATCACTTTTCTTCAACCCAGGAAGGGTTGTTTGAGTAAGCAAGTTGCTTCCACTTTTAGTCTTTCAACTGCCACTTGGATACTTACCATACTTTGAATCCACTTGCCAAACTATCATGACCCTGTTATCCTGTGTGCCCACCAGTTATATACATATTATCTTTCCTTACCTATCTTTCATATGCTGAATTTTGACTTTCTTCAAATTTGGTTACCTTGGATAATACCATTACTACTTTGGTTTTTAAAGCCTTTAAAAGTCTTTTGGGACTATAAAAGGCGCAGGGCTCTAGAAATGGAATCCTCAGATTTTGGTGTGCATAAGATTCACCTATAGCTATACGAAATGCAGATTCTTGGTTCCATTTCTAGAAAATTCTGATACAATTTATATGGAGAGAGGGGGATCTGCAAATCTGCATTTTACAGGAGCTACAGTTTCTACTATGCTTAATAGCTATTCTGTGTTGATTCATCATAATGAAATGCAACTATGCACTTAAAAAAAAACCTAAACCTTAAACCTTTTTTTGAGAATATTAGGTTTATCAAACAGTTGCAGAAATAGTACAGAGAGTTCTCATGTACTCTTCACCCGTCTTACTCTAATGTTACTATTTTACATAGTACATATGTTAAAACTAAAAAGACAGTGATGCATTACTTTTAGCTAAACTCCAGACTTTATTCAGATTTATCGATTTTTTTTTTACAATTATGTCTTTTTTCTGTTCTAGGATCTAATCAAGTATATCACATTGAATTTAGTTATAATCTCTCTTCTATGGTCTCTGACAGGTTCCCAGCCTTTCCTTGTTTCCCATGACCTTTATAGTTTTGAGAAGTACTGGCCAGGCTTTTGTAGAATGGCCCTGAATTTGGGTTTGTTTGGTGTCTTTCTCATGATTAGACAGACCAGGGTTTTTTGGGTTTGGGAGAAGATTACCATAGAGATGAAATGTCTTTCTCATCACCTTGTGTCAGTAATGACTTATTACTGGTGATGTTAACCTTGATCACTTGGTTAAGGTGAGGTCTGCCAGATTTCTCACCGTGAAGTTACTATTGTTCCCTTTCCATAATCTATCTTTTGGAATCCAGCCAATACCCCTAAGAGGGAGTTTAAGCCCCATCTCCTGGAGGGAAGAGTATTTACATATGTTATTTGAAATTCTTTGTAAGAAAGATTTGTACCTTCTTCCCCATTTATCTATGTATTCAGTTATTTATATCAGTATGGACTCATGAATATTTATTTTATATTTCTCTATATAACTTTAAAGTTTAATTAATTTTATTACTCAAATTGTTCCAGCTTAGGCCATCAGGTGCTCCTTCAGTTGAGCTCTTGTGTCCCTTTGATCTGCTTCTATCCTTTTGATTTTTGAGTGCTGCCTTATTACTTGGCACTACATAATGCTCCAGGCTCATCTTGTGTTTTCATTGCCCCAGGCCTAGAATTAGTCATTTCTCCAAGGATGTCTGGTTTTTGTTATTTTGGAGAACCATGTTTAGAAACAAGGCCTGGATGCTAGATGTGTTTGTTGCTACTTGGTGTCATTGTTTCTAGTCTCTCTGCAGTTATGAAATATATGCATGTATATTAACCAATATATACACACATATCTATAATCATTTCTATAGGTGTCTATCTCTATACCTATTAAACTAAACGTGAGTTCATACTAATGTCTAAGACTCTAATCCAGTATCACATGGTTCATTCTAGCTTTTGCCCCTTGCTTATTTGTAACTTCTTTTACTGACAGTGAGAAACCTGACTCAACTTATTTACCATTTATTTACTTATTTGTTCTACACTAGTGTAAATGTGTTTTCAGATTTCTCAACTGTATTCCTGTGAGAAACAAACTTACCAACTAAAATTATGTTTATGTACAGTTATTTTTACACCTGGTCATATTTACCAATCAAAACATCATTTTCTAAAGTCACTTAGGTCAGTTCCTGTTTCTCCACACCCTTCAGTGCCGCTTTATCATATATTGGGAATACAGTTAAATTTATTTGTCACAGTATGCATTACATCCAGGATACTCTGATTAAAAATTGCATACATTAAAGTTCACCCTGTGATGTACTATTCTGTGTTTTGACAAATGCGTAGTCATGTATCTTATGCCTAGTACCATACAGTACAGTTTCATCAACGTAAAATAGTCTCTGTGAGTGGCCTTTGTAGTCATTCACTCCCAACCTCTGACAAATGCTGATTTGTCTTCCATCCCTATAATTTGTGTTTTCCAGAATGTTGAATAAACGGCATCATACAATATGTAGACTTTTGAATTTGGCATCTTTGACTTAGCAACATGCATTTAGGATTCATCCATGTTGTTGTGTGAATCTATAGTTTCTTCCCTTTTATCACCTGAAGTATCTATCCATCATCTCGAATACCAAGTTTGTTTATCCATTCACCTGTTGAAGGATAATATGATATGATTATTTCCAGTTTGGGACAATTATAAAAAAAGCTGCTATAAACATTTGGGTATAGGCCTTTGTGTGAACATAGGTTTTCAGTTAACTGGGGAGTATGATTGCTGTATCCTATTGTAAAACTATGCTTAGCTCTGCAGGAAACTGTCAAACTGTCTTCCCAAATAACTGTATCATTTTATATGCTCAGTAGCAATGAATGTATGTTCCTGTTGCACTTCGTCAGCATTTGGTTTTGTCAGTTATTGGATTTTACCTATTCGAATAGGTGTGTAGTGATATCTCATTGTGGTTTTATTTGTATCTCCCTAATGACATATGATGTTGAGCATCTTTTCATGTACTTAAATGCCATCTGTATATCTTCTTTGGTAAAAATATGTATATATGTATTTTTCTTTCTTTTGTTCTTTTTTTTTTACATCTTTATTGGGGTATAATTGCTTTACAATGGTGTGTTAGTTTCTGCTTTATAACAAAGTGAATCAGTTATACATATACATATGTTCCCATATCTCTTCCCTCTTGCGTCTCCCTCCCTCCCACCCTCCCTATTCCACCCCGCCAGGCGGTCACAAAGCACTCAGCTGATCTCCCTGTGCTATGCGGCTGCTTCCCACTAGCTATCTACCTTACGTTTGGTAGTGTATATATGTCCATGCCTCTCTCTCGCTTTGTCACAGCTCACCCTTCCCCCTCCCCATATCCTCAAGTCCGTTCTCTAGTAGGTCTGTGTTTTTATTCCTGTCTTACTCCTAGGTTCGCCATGACGTTTTTTTTTTCTTAAATTCCATATATGTGTGTTAGCATACGGTATTTGCCTTTCCCGTTCTGACTTACTTCACTCTGTATGACAAACTCTAGGTCTATCCACCTCATTACAAATAGCTTAATTTCGTTTCTTTTTATGGCTGAGTAATATTCCATTGTATATATGTGCCACACCTTCTTTATCCATTCATCCAATGATGGGCACTTAGGTTGTTCCATCTCTGGACTATTGTAAATAGAGCTGCAATAAACATTTTGGTACATGACTCTTTTTGAATTATGGGTTTCTCAGGGTATATGCCCAGTAGTGGGATTGCTGGGTCATATGGTAGTTCTATTTGTAGTTTTTTAAGGAACCTCCATACTGTTCTCCATAGTGGCTGTACCAACTCACATTCCCACCAGCAGTGCAAGAGTGTTCCCTTTTCTCCACACCCTCTCCAGCATTTTTTGTTTCTAGAGTTTTTGATGATGGCCATTCTGACCAGTGTGAGATGATATCTCATTGTAGTTTTGATTTGCATTTCTCTAATGATTAATGATATTGAGAATTCTTTCATGTGTTTGTTGGCAGTCTGTATATCTTCTTTGGAGAAATGTCTATTTAGGTCTTCTGCCCATTTTTGGATTGGGTTGTTTGTTTTTTTGTTATTGAGCTGCACGAGTTGCTTGTAAATTTTGGAAATTAATCCTTTGTCCGTTGCTTCATTTGCAAATATTTTCTCCCATTCTGAGGGTTGTCTTTTGGTCTTGTTTATGGTTTCCTTTGCTGTGCAAAAGCTTTGAAGTTTCATTAGGTCCCATTTGTTTATTTTTGTTTTTATTTCCGTTTCTCTAGGAGATGGGTCAAAAAGGATCTTGCTGTGATTTATGTCATAGAGTGTTCTGCCTATGTTTTCCTCTATGAGTTTGATAGTTTCTGGCCTTACATTTAGGTCTTTAATCCATTTTGAGCTTTTTTTTTTTTTTTTTCTGTACGCGGGCCTCTCACTGTTGTGGCCTCTCCCGTTGCGGAGCACAGGCTCCAGACGCGCAGGCTCAGCGGCCATGGCTCATGAGCCCAGCCGCTCTGCAGCATGTAGGAGCTTCCCGGACCGGGGCACGAACCCGGGTCCCCTGCATCGGCAGGCGGACTCTCAACCACTGCGCCACCAGGGAAGCCCCATTTTGAGCTTATTTTTGTGTATGGTGTTAGGGAGTGATCTAATCTCATAGTTTTACATGTACCTGTCCAGTTTTCCCAGCACCACTTATTGAAGAGGCTGTCCTTTCTCCACTGTACGTTCCTGCCTCCTTTATCAAAGATAAGGTGACCATATGTGCGTGGTTTATCTCTGGGCTTTCTATCCTGTTCCATTGATCTATCTTTCTGTTTTTGTGCCAGTACCATACTGTCCTGATTACTGTAGCTTTGTAGTATAGTCTGAAGTCAGGGAACCTGATTCCTCCAGCTCTATTTTTCACTCTCAAGATTGCTTTGGCTATTCGGGGTCTTTTGTGTTTCCATACAAATGGTGAAATTTTTTGTTCTAGTTCTGTGAAAAATGCCAGTGGTAGTTTGATAGAGATTGCATTGAATCTGTAGATTGCTTTGGGTAGTAGAGTCATTTTCACAATGTTGATTTTTCCAATCCAAGAACATGGTATATCTCTCCATCTATTTGTATCATCTTTAATTTCTTTCATCGGTGTCTTATAATTTTCTGCATACAGGTCTTTTGTCTCCTTAGGTAGGTTTATTTCTAGATATTTTATTCTTTTTGTTGCAATGGTAAATGGGAGTGTTTTCTTGATTTCACTTTCAGATTTTTCATCATTAGTGTATAGGAATGCCAGAGATTTCTGTGCATTAATTTTGTATGCTGCAACTTTACCAAATTCATTGATTAGCTCTAGTAGTTTTCTGGTAGCATCTTTAGGATTCTCTATGTATGGTATCATGTCATCTGCAAACAGTGACAGCTTTACTTCTTCTTTTCCGATTTGGATTCCTTTTATTTCCTTCTCTTCTCTGATTGCTGTGGCTAAAACTCCCAAAACTATGTTGAATAAGAGTGGTGAGAGTGGGCAACCTTGTCTTCTTCCTGATCTTAGTGGAAATGCTTTCAGTTTTTTACCATTGAGGATGATGTTGGCTGTGGGTTTGTCAGATATGGCCTTTATTATGTTGAATAAAGTTCCCTCTATGCCTACTTTCTGCAGGGTTTTTATCATAAATGGGTGTTGAATTTTGTCAAAAGCTTTCTCTGCATCTATTGAGATGATCATATGGTATTTCTCCTTCAATTTGTTGATATGGTTTATCACATTGATTGATTTGCGTATATGAAGAATCCTTGCATTCCTGGAATAAACCCCACTTGATCATGGTGTATGATCCTTTTAATGTGCTGTTGGATTCTGTTTGCTAGTGTTTTGTTGAGGATTTTTGCATCTATGTTCATCAGTGATATTGGCCTGTAGTTTTCTTTCTTTGTGACATCCTTGTCTGGTTTTGGTATCAAGGTAGAGAAAGAAGAACAAAAAAACTGCAAAGTTAGCAGAAGGAAAGAAATCATAAAAATCAGATCAGAAATAAATGAAAAAGTAATGAAGGAAGCGATAGCAAAGATCAATAAAACTAAAAGCTGGTTCTTTGAGAAGATAAACAAAATAGATAAACCATTGGCCAGACTCATCAGGAAAAAGGGAGAAGACTCAAATCAATAGAATTAGAAATGAAAAAGGAGAAGTAACAACTGACACTGCAGAAATACAAAAGATCATGAGAGATTACTACAAGCAACTCTATGCCAATAAAATGGACAACCTGGAAGAAATGGACACATTTTTAGAAATGCACAACCTGCCAAGACTGAATCAGGAAGAAATAGAAAATATGAACAGACCAATCACAAGCACTGAAATTGAAACTGTGATTAAAAATCTTCCAACAAACAAAAGCCCAGGATCAGATGGCTTCACAGGCGAATTCTGTCAAACATTTAGAGAAGAGCTAACACCTATCCTTCTCAAACTCTTCCAAAATATTGCAGAGGGAGGAAGACTCCCAAATTCATTCTACGAGGCCACTTTCTTTTGTTCTTATAGATTGTGTGTATGTGTGTGTGTGTGTGTGTGTGTGTGTGTGTGTGTGTGTATACACACATATATAAAGTTAGGTTGCTTGTTTTCTCATTGTTGAGTTTTAAGAGTTCTTTATATATCCTAGATATGAGTCCTTTATACAATATATTCTTTTGGAAAGTAAAAAAAATGAAATGGATACAAGGTACAAATAAAAGTTATAATCAACAGTCATATGAAAAATTTTGAAGCTGCCCAGTTGAACTTTAGGATATTTTAGATAAGTGAATGCTCACTAGCTTGCTAGTTACAGTATTATTAAAGGGAATGGTTGAAGCATTGGCTCTTATACAAGTTCCTCAGAATTTCTAAGTAAGGAAGCTAAAATTATACCCTTATGAAAATTCTCTTACTATATAAATAAACATCATGAAATCTACTAAATATCTTGAGACTTTAAAGCATATTCCTATAAATAAATGAAATTATTTGTGAGATATAAGAAGATCTCTATGACTTTTGCTTCCCCTTTATGCATTGAATATAGTTTACTTATGTTTTCTGATTATAATTATACTATATGAAATAGCAGTATTATACTGGATGCTTATTCTGTGACAGATAACATGCAAAACCATGTTACATAAATTATATTGGTTTACAAATAACCCATTTATTTGATTCCGTACGAAATTTAGAAAGAATATATATTGTGTCCAGTTTACAGAGGAAGAGCCAGAGGCAAAAGAGGCATTTATCATTCCTCATTCACAAGGAGAAACTAAGGCATACTTGTTAGTAAGGGTAGAAAACATCATTCAGCTACACCTAACAAAGGAAATGATAAATATTCCCTTGACAAGTTAATAAACATGTTTGGAACAATTAATTCTGTCATGAAAAATACTGTGATAAAAGAATAATCCAAGATGAATTTGTCTGTATTTCAAATCTTTAGAAAACAGCTTTTTCACGGGCATTGTTGTAAGCACCATAAAAGAGGTAAAAATCTAACTTATTGTTCATGGAAAAATCAAGGATTGCAATTGGATCTATAGAGTAACAAATATAAATCTGTGATGTTAATCACCTACTGCTTAAGAGGTAAATGTCTCAGTTTTCAAAGTCTAATGTATTTATTTATTTATTAAATTTATTTATTTTTAAAAATTTATTTATTAATTTATTTTTGGCTACATCGGGTCTTTGTTGCTGCCCGCGGGTTTTCTCTAATTGCAGTGATAATGTTTTTTTATTTCTTTGGAGATTTATTTTTTTCTTACAGATCATATGGTATCACCACTATTTAAAATTCTCATATTATTCTTTCATTTAAAAATTATTTTGTTAAAGTACTTAAAATTTTTATACAATTTTAAAGGTTACTTTCCATTTACAGTTATTACAAAATATTGGCTATATTCCCCGTGTTGTACAATATATCCTTGAGCCTATCTTACACCCAAGAGTTTGTACCTCCCACTCCCCCAGCCCTGTATTCCCCTTTCCCCTCATGACTGGTAACCACTAGTTTGTTTTCTATATATGTGAGTCTGCTTCTTTTGTGTTATGTTAATTAGTTTGCTGTATTTTTAGATGATACATATAAGCGATATCATACAGTATTTATCTTTCTGTCTGATTTATTTCACTTAGCATAATGCCCTCCAAGTCCATCCGTGTTGCTGGAAATGGCAAAATGTCATTCTTTTTAATGGCTGAGTAGTATTCCATTATATATATTGCATCTTCTTCATCTATTTATCTGTTGATGGACACTTAGGTTGCTTCCATACCTTGGCATTGTAAATAACACTGCTTTGAACATTGGGATTCATGTATCTTTTTGAATTAGTGTTTGTTTGTTTTTGGTATATACCCAGGAGTGGAATTGCGGGATCACATGGTAGCTCTGCCATTTATTTTTTGAGAAACCTCCACTGTGTTTTCCACAGTGGCTGCACTGATTTACTTTCTCAGCAACAGCGTACAAGGGTTCTCTTTTCTCCACATCCTCACCAACATTTGTTATTTGTTGACTTTTTGATGATAGCCATTCTGACAGGTGTGAAGTGATATCTCACTGTGGTTTTTGTTGGATGGGCCAAAAGTTTCGTTCAGTTTTTTCTGTAAGATGTCTCTAGTAGCACTTAGTTGTCTTTAACTTTATTCAAAACAATTTTGTTAGATTGTATGTGATAGCTGTCATATCAGCATGCATATAAAGAAAGACATCAAAATTGGTAAATTTTTGTGTAGCCATTTTATATTGAAGATGGAAGAAAAAAGCAACATTTTTGGCATATTATGCTTTATTATTTCAAGAAAGGTAAAAACGCAACTGAAATGCACAAAAAGATTTGTGCAGTGTATGGAGAAGGTGCAGTGACTGATTGAACATGTCAGGAGTGGTTTGCGAAGTTTCGTGCTGGAGATTTCTTGCTGGATGATGCTCCATGGTCAGGTAGATCAGTTGAAGTTGATAGCAATCAAATCAAAACAGTAATTGAGAACAATAAACATTATACCACGTGGGAGGTAGCCAACATACTCAAAATATCCAAATCAAGCACTGAAAATCATTTGCACCAGCTTGGTTATGTGACTCGCTTTGATGTTTGGGTTCCATATAAGTTAAGTGCAAAAAATCTTCTTGACCATATTTCCACCTACGATTCTCTACTGAAACGTAATGAAAATGTTGCATTTTTAAAACAAATTGTGATGGGTGTTGAAAAGTGGATACTGTACAACAATGTGGAATGGAAGAGATCGTGGGACAAGCGAAATGAACCACCACCAGCCACACCAAATGCTGGTCTTCATCCAAAGAAGGTGATGTTGTGTATATGGTGGAATTGGAAGGGAGTCCTCTATTATGAGCTCCTTCCAGAAAACCAAAGGATTAATTCCAACAAGTAGTGCTCCAAATTAGACCAACTGAAAGTGGCACTCAACAAAAGCATCCAGAATTAGTCAACAGAAAATGCATTAATCTTCCATCAGGATAACACAAGACCACATGTTTCTTTGATGACCAGGCAAAAACTGTTACAGTTTGGCTGGGAAGTTCTGATTCATCTACCATATTCACCAGACATTGCACCTTTGGATTTCCGTTTATTTTGGTCTTTACAAAATTCTCTTAATGGAAAAAATTTCAATTCCCCGGAAGACTGTAAAAGGCACCTGGAACAGTTCTTTGCTCAAAAAGATAAAATGTTATGGGAAGATGGAATCATGAATTTGCCTGAAAAATGGCAGAAGGTAGTGGAACAAATGGGTGAATATGTTGTTCAATAAAGTTCTTGGTGAAAATGAAAGATGTGTCTTTTATTTTTACTTAATAACTGAAGGTACTTTTTGGCCCACCCAATATTTGCATTTCCCTGATGATTACTGATGTGAGACATCTTTTCATATGCCTATTGGCTGTCTGCATTTCTTCTTTGGAAAAATGTCTATTCAGTTCTGCCCATTTTTTAATTGAGTTGTTTGTTTTTGATGTTGAGTTTTATGAGCTGTTTATATATGTTGGATACGAATCCTATATTGGCCATATCATTTGCAAATATTTTCTCCCATTCAATAGGTTGTCTTTTCATTTTGTTGATGGTTTCCTCTGCTGTGCAAAAGCTTTTAAGTTTAATTAGGTCCCATTTGTTTATTTTTGCTTATATTTTCTTTATTTTAGGAGAGGAATCCAAAAAATAGAGCATAAATAAATGAAATAGAGTCAAAAAAATCAATGAAACTAAAAGTTGGTTCTTTGAAAAGATAAACAAAAGATAAATCTTTAGCCAGACTCATCAAGAAAAAAAGGGAGAGGGCCCAAATCAATAAAATCAGAAATGAAAAAGAACTTAACAACTGACACCACAGAAATACAAAGGATCATATGAGACTACTGTGAGCAACTCTATGCCAATAAAATGGACAACCTAGAAAAAAATGTACAAATTCTTAGAAAGGTACAATCTCTGAAGACTGAACCTGGAAGAAATAGAAAATATGAACAGACTGATTACCAGTACTGAAATTGAATCAGTTATTTAAAAACTTCCAACAAACAAAAGTCTAGGACCAGATGGCTTCACAGGTGAATTCTACCAAACATTTAGAGAAGAGTTAACACTGATCCTTCTGAAACTAATCCAAAAAATTGCAGAGGAAGTACCACTTCCGAACTCATTATTTGAGGCCACCGTCACCCTGATACCAAAACCAGACAAAGATACTACAAAAAATGAAAATTACAAGCCAGTATCACTGATAAACATAGATGCAAAAAGTCTCAACAAAATACTAGCAAACTGAATCCAACAATACATTAAAAGGATGATACACCATGATCAAGTGGGATTTATCTCAGGGATGCCGGGATTTTTCAGTATCCCAAATCAATCTGACACACCACATTAACAAATTGAAAAATAAAAGCCATATGATCATCTCAATAGATGCAGAAAAAGCTTTTGATAAAATTCCACATCATTTATAATAAAAACTCTCCAGAAAGTGGGTATAGAGGGAACCTACCTCAGCATAATAAGGGCCATATATAATAAGCCCACAGATAACATCATACTCATCAGTGTAAAGCTGAAAGCATTCCCTCTAAGATCAGGAACAAGACAAGGATGCCCATGCTTGCCACTTTCATTCAACATAGTTTTGGAAGTCCTAGCCATGGCAATCAGAGAAGAAGAAAAAAAAAAGGAATCCAAATTGGAAAGGAAGAAGTAAAAACTGTCACTGTTTGCAGATGACATGATACTATACATAGGAAATCCTAAAGGTGTCACCAGAAAGCCACTAGAGCTCATCAGTGAACTTGGTAAAGTTGCAGGGTACAAAATTAATATACAGAAATCTGTTGCATTTCTATATGCTAACAATGAAATATCAGAAAGAGAAATTACGGAAACAGATATTTGTTCAGCTAAGGGATATTATTTTATTAATGTCTCTTTGATGATTTCTTCTCTGTTTCTTATGTTAACTGATTTTAGAACTTCTGCTAGTTTTGTGTTAGACTTAATCACCACATTTCTTAATTATCCCTCATATTTAATCACTATACCTTTTATTCAACATTCTGTAGTATTTCCTCGATTTTATTTTCCTTTTGCCTGATTCACTGCATTATTCAGTTCATATACTGAAGATTTAAATTCCAGAAATAGTATTTTAATTATTTATTTATAATATATAAATGTAATGTGTTAATTTCAAAATAATAATCTTTATAACTTGCTTAAACTGAATTGTAAATACAGATAATATTCTCTTATCTGATGTTTTTCCAAAGGATGTTCCACTTGATATATGAGAGTTTAATAGGTATTACTTGAAAAAAAAATCTTTTCTGACGTCAAATGAGTTTAGGAAACACTGCGTTTAACAAATATTAAATTTATTTCTTGAATCAGTTATTGTAAATAGCATTTAATTAACTCACGGGCACTGGGAAACTCTAAGAAGCTATTTTATAGGGCGAATTTTTCAGATTTATTTTACTAAAATATTTATAAATTAAAGAACATATTAAGGCACAGGGCAGTTTAAGAAATGGAACAATGTCACTTTAGAATATACAGCATTGGAAATACATTTTTTACAATCAAATTTTGTTAAATTTAATGTGGTGTATTATTAGAAATTTCTAATATCTTTGTAGTAAATAAATAAATTAAGAAGTACTTTATGAAAATAGGAGCAAGGGAATATCATTTATTCCTCCATGCCCCATTTCATTTCCTCCTCCAGGATTTTGAAACTAATTTTTCACATCTTTATTTTGGTGACAGGTTAAAGTTTGGTTGTCTTTTTTCTAGATGATTGTAATTATATAAAATGAAGGGAATTAAAGTACTACAGAAAGGCTTGACTAAGTTTATTTTAGCTTTCCTCCTTATCACTATTAGGAAAACAGTATTCAATCAAGATCTGTCTATGGAGACTAACTGTTGACAGGGTCTAAAAAAACACTGTGTTAAGGTTATTTCTGGTATGAAATTTATTATAATCAGATTAACAGTGGGCCACAGAAATAGCTTTTTAAAAGTAAAACCAATCAGTCAACATACATATTGACTGCCTATATATTTGTACTAAGAAGAGCTGTATTGTATATTGACTGTTTTGTTGCCAAATTACAGGAAAAACCACAGTTGTTTACAGCAGTGACTTTTTTACCCAGCAGGATGGACAAAACATTCTCAGAAATGCTATAAATATTTTCAATGCAGTCAATTTTGTGGTTGCAAATGTATTTATTTTGATTGATTTGACTCATGGTTAAGTGTTTGCAAGGCCCTTTGTATGTAAGTCTGTGGTGCATTATTGAACTAGAATTCATTAGGTAATGGAGTTTTATGAACTTTATTTTTTCATTTTCTTATCCAGGAGTAAATAAATAAGGTTCTTGCTCTAAGTAATAAATTTCGTAAACTATTGGTAAGATGGCTTTACTTTAAAAATGGCTAGCAAAAATAAATAAATGAAAAGCTTGTTTCTATCTTCTGTCATCATTATCTTGCAGAACGCAAATTTCATATTCACATTAAAAAGACATATTGCTCATGTTGATCATTAACTAGGAAAATGAGCCATAGGGGATATATTATGCTAAAGAACAGTTAAGTGAGAAAAATTCCCAAGACATTTGCCTCTTGAAAACAGCCTATAAGTAAAATCTTTTAAGCACCATGCTGTCATTTGATAGACTGTTATACTGAAAAGGTAAAAGTCAATACCCAAATTTGAGATGTCACCACACACATATACTGTGAGACTTCACTTGTCTGTAAATTGAAGTCCTCTTTTTAATTTTAGTTATAATAGTCAATATTCTGGTAGTTAGCAGAAAGTTAACAATAATAGCTTAATCATATAATAGCAGCCCTGGGAATTGAGATAATTCATGATCTATATATATTCTCAGTGTACTGCTACTTCATTTAAGATATATAGGTACAAAATGAATGCAATAAGCATTCTTTATTTCTTTCGCAGGTATGAAAGACTTGGGCTTCTGTGTCGAAAAGTCCTCAGTTGAAAGCTTGTTCCAAGCTATGTGAACTTGCATATAGTGATTTACTCATCAGAAGAATGGGAATAATACCATATATTATAAGTATTAACTTAGATGATTCATTTAAAATGATACTAATATTACACTTAGCTCATTGGCTTCAATTAATATGTGGTAGCAATTATTTTTAAAAGACTGACCTTGTTAAAGTAGTCTATTCATTATGTAAAAACTAAAGTTCATTTTTAAACTTTAGGTTCTTCTGTTATAAGTTTGGAAGGCTAACATAATACCTTTCCTCCCTTTTTTCTTTTTTTTTCTTTTCCAGCTAGTCACTGAAATCTCATTTATATTTTTTCTTGTAGAAGTGTTAGTAGGTAGTACATTTCCAGAATGTGAAAAGTTTTTGGAATCAATAAATCCTGAAGATTAGTTTGAGACAGAGGAACTAAATTTCAGAAAGTAGCTTATCAAGGGCTACATTTATACGGCCTTTAGACATTTCTTATATTATTGTCCTGAATTTTTATTTAATTTCAAGAGTAACTGTCTTGTCTCTCTAACAACAACAGAAAAGGAACCTTAGATATTGTCTGTGTTTCCATTACAAATTTTTCTCTCCCAGAGGCTCAATAATAATGGTGTAATAAGTAGTAGATCTTATGGAGTTTTTTAGTCCACTGAATACAGATCCACTAAATATTGGTACTGATACACTGTACTGTACTGTGAAAATTTTGAAGGTTCATCATGCTGAATTTGCTTTTCAAAAAAATTGGAGGGGGCTTCCCTGGTGGCGCAGTGGTTGAGAGTCCACCTGCTGATGCAGGGGACACGGGTTCGTGCCCTGGTCCGGGAGGATCCCACATGCCATGGAGCGGCTGGGCTTGTGAGCTATGGCCGCTGAGCCTGCGCGGCCGGAGCCTGTGCTCCGCAACGGGAGAGGCCACAACAGTGAGAGGCCCGCGTACCGCAAAAAAAAAAAAAATTGGAGGAAAGATCGCAAATATGCAATATATAGTAGATTTCAGTGATTTTTAAAAAATTTATTTTTTAAAATAAATTTATTTATTTATTTTATTTTTGGCCACATTGGGTCTTTGTTGCTGCGCATGGGCTTTCTCTAGTTGTGGCGAGCAGGGGCTACTCTTTTTTTTTTTCTTTTTTGCGTACGCGGGCCTCTCACTGTTGTGGCCTCTCCCATTGCGGAGCACAGGCTCTGGACGTGCAAGCTCAGCGGCCATGGCTCATGGGCCCAGCCGCTCCGTGGTATGTGGGATCTTCCCGGACTGGGTCACGAACCCGTGTCCCCTGCATCGGCAGGCGGACTCCCAACCACTGCGCCACCAGGGAAGCCCCAGGGGCTAGTCTTCGTTGTGTACTGCGAGCTTCTTATTGCGGTGGTTTCTCTTGTTACAGAGCATGGACTCTAGGCACGCAGGTTTCAGTAGCTGTGGTACGTGGGCTCAGTACTTGCGGCTCATGGGCTCTAGAGCGCAGGCTCAGTAGTTGTGGTGCAGGGGCTTAGTTGCTCCACGCTATGTGGGATATTCCTGGACCAGGGCTTGAAACCGTGTCCCCTGTATTGGCAGGCAGATTCTTTTTTTTTTTTAATTTTTGAATTTTATTTTATTTTTTTATACAGCAGGTTCTTATTAGTCATCAGTTTTATACACATTAGTGTATACATGTCAATCCCAATCGCCCAATTTATCACACCCCCACCCCCACGCAGCTTTCCCCCTTTGGTGTCCATACATTTGTTCTCTACATCTGTGTCTCAACTTCTGCCCTGCAAACCAGTTCATCTGTACCATTTTTCTAGGTTCCACATACACGTGTTAATATATGATATTTGTTTTGCTCTTTCTGACTTACTTCACTCTGTATGACAGTCTCTAGGTCCATCCACGTCTCAACAAATGACCCAATTTCGTTCCTTTTTATGGCTGAATAATATTCCATTGTATATACGTACCATATCTTCTTTATCCATTTGTATGTCGATGGGCATTTAGGTTGCTTCCATGACCTGGCTGCTGTAAATAGTGCTGTAGTGAACATTGGGGTGCATGTGTCTTTTTGAATTATGGTTTTCTCTGGGTATATGCCCAGTAGTGGGATTGCTGGATCATATGGTAATTTTATTTTTATTTTTTTAAGGAACCTCCATACTGTTCTCCATAGTGGCTGTATCCATTTACATTCCCACCAACGGTGCAAGAGGGTTTCCTTTTCTCCACACCCTCTCCAGCATTTGTCGTTTGTAGATTTTCTGATGATGTTCATTCTAACTGGTGTGAGGTGATACCTCGTTGTAGTTTTGATTTATATTTCTCTAATAATTAGTGATGTTGAGCAGCTTTTCATGTGCTTCTTGGCCATCTGTATGTCTTCTTTGGAGAAATGTCTATTTAGGTCTTCTGCCCATTTTTGGATTGGGTTGTTTGTTGTTTTAGTATTGAGCTGCATGAGCTGTTTATATATTTTGGAGATTAATCCTTTGTCCGTTGATTCATTTGCAAATATTTTCTCCCACTGTGAGGGTTGTCTTTTCATCTTGGTTATGGTGTCCTTTGCTGTGCAAAAGCTTTGAAGTTTCGTTAGGTTCCATTTGTTTATTTTTGTTTTTATTTCCATTACTCTAGGAGGTGGATCAAAAAAGATCTTGCTGTGATTTCTGTCAAAGAGTGTTCTTCCTAGGTTTTCCTCTAAGAGTTTAATAGTGTCCAGTCTTACATTTAGGTCTCTAATCCATTTTGAGATTATTTTTGTGTATGGTATTAGGGAGTGTTCTAATTTCGTTCTTTTACATGTAGCTGTCCCAATTTTCCCAGCACCACTTATTGAAGAGACTGTCTTTTCTCCATTGTATATCCTTCCCTCCTGTGTCATAGATTATTTGACCATAGGTTAGTGGGTTTATCTCTGGGCTTTCTATCTTGTTCCATTGATCTATGTTTCTGTTTTTGTGCCAGTACCATATTGTGTTGATTACTGTAGCTTTGTAGTATAGTCTGAAGTCAGGGAGCCTGATTCCTCCATCTCCGTTTTTTTCCCTCAGGACTGCTTTGGCTATTCGGGGTCTTTTGTGTCTCCATACAAATGTTAAGAGACTTTGTTCTAGTTCCATAAAAAATGCCATTGGTAATTTGATAGGGATTGCATTGAATCTGTAGATTGCTTTGGGTAGTATAGTCATTTTCACAATATTGATTCTTCCAATCCAGGACATGGTAAATGTCTCCATCTGTTGGTGTCATCTTTAATTTCTTTCATTAGTGTCTTACAGTTTTCTGCATACAGGTCTTTTGTCTCCCTAGGTAGGTTTATTCCTAGGTATTTTATTCTTTTTTTTGCAGTGATAAATGGGAGTGTTTCCTTAATTTCTCTTTCAGATTTTTCATCATTAGTGTATAGGAATGCAAGAGATTTCTGTGCATTAATTTTGTATCCTGCTACTTTACCAAGTTCATTGATTAGCTCTAGTAGTTTTCTGGTCGCATCATTAGGATTCTCTATGTATATATAATGTCATCTGCAAACAGTGACAGTTTTACTTCTTCTTTTCCAATTTGTATTCCTTTTATTTCTTTTTCTTCTCTGATTGCCGTGGCTAGGACTTCCAAAACTGTGCTGAATAATAGTGGTGAGAGTGGACATCCTTGTCTTGTTCCTGATCTTAGAGGAAATGCTTTCAGTTTTCCACCATTGAGAATGATGTTTGCTGTGGGTTTGTCATATATGGCCTTTATTATGTTGAGGTAGGTTCCCTCTATACCCACTCTCTGGAGAGTTTTTATCGTAAATGGGTGTTGATTTTTGTCAAAAGCTTTTTCTGCATCTATTGAGATGATCTTATGATTTTTCTTCCTCAATTTGTTAATATGGTGTATCACATTGATTGATTTGCATATATTGAAGAATCCTTTCATCCCTGGAATAAATCCCACTTGATCATGGCGTATGATCCTTTTAATGTGTTGTTGGATACTGTTTGCTAGTATTTTGTTGAGGATTTTTGCATCTATGTTCATCAGTGTTAGTGGTCTGTAATTTTCCTTTTTTTGTAATATCTTTGTCTGGTTTTGGTACCAGGGTGATGGTGGCCTCATAGAATGAGTTTGGGAATGTTCCTACCTCTGCAATTTTTTGGAGGAGTTTGAGAAGGATGGGTGTTAGCTCTTCTGTAAATGTTTGATAGAATTCACCTGTGAAGCCATCTGGTCCTGGACTTTTGCTTGTTGGAAGATTTTTAATCACAGTTTCAATTTCATTACTTGTGATTGGTCTGTTCATATTTTCTATTTCTTCTTGGTTCAGTCTTGGAAGGTTATACCTTTCTAAGAAATGGTCCATTTCTTCCAGGTTGTCCATTTTATTGGCATAGAGTTGCTTGTAGTAGTCTCTTAGGATGCTTTGTATTTCTGCGATGTCTGTTGTAACTTCTCCTTTTTCATTTCTAATTTTATTGATTTGAGTCCTCTCCCTCATTTTCTTGATGAGGCTGGCTAATGGTTTATCAATTTTATCTTCTCAAAGAACTAGCTTTTCGTTTTATTGATCTTTGCTATTGTTTTCTTTGTTTCTATTTCATTTATTTCTGCTCTGATCTTTATGATTTCTTTCCTTCTGCTAACTTTGGGTTTTGTTTGTTCTTCTTTCTCTAGTTCCTTTAGGTGTAAGGTTAGATTGTTTATTTGAGATTTTTTTTGCTTCTTGAGGTAGGCTTGTATAGCTATAAAGTTCCCTCTTAGAACTGCTTTTGCTGCATCCCATAGGTTTTGGATCGTCTCGTTTTCATTGTCATTTGTCTCTAGGTATTTTTTGATTTCCTCTTTGATTTCTTCCATGATCTCTTGGTTATTTAGTAACGTATTCTTTAGCCTCCATGTGTTTATGTTTTTTACGTTTTTTCTCCTGTAATTCATTTCTAATCTCATAGCATTGTGGTCAGAAAAGACGCTTGATATGATTTCAATTTTCTTAAATTTACTGAGGCTTGATTTGTGACCCAAGATGTGATCTATCTTGGAGAATGTTCCGTGTGCACTTGAGAAGAAAGTGTAATCTGCTGTTTTTGGATGGACTGTCCTATAAATATCAATTAAATCTATCTGGTCTGTTGTGTCATTTAAAACATGTGTTTCCTTATTTATTTTCATTTTGGATGATCTTTCCATTGGTGTAAGTGAGGTGTTAAAGTCCCCCACTATTATTGTGTTACTGTCGATTTCCTCTTTTGTAGGTGTTAGCAGTTGCCTTATGTATTGAGGTGCTCCTGTGTTGGGTGCATATACATTTATAATTGTTATATCTTCTTCTTGGATTGATCCCTTGATCATTATGTAGTGTCCTTCCTTGTCTCTTGTAACATTCTTTATTTTAAAGTCTATTTTATCTGAGTATTGCTACTCCAGCTTTCTTTTGATTTCCGTTTGCATGGAATATCTTTTTCCATCCCCTCACTTTCAGTCTGTATGTGTCCCTAGGTCTGAAGTGAGTCTCTTTTAGACAGCATATATATGGGTCTTGTTTTTGTATCCATTCAGCAAGCCTGTGTCTTTTGATTGGAGCATTTAATGCATTCACATTTAAGGTAATTATCGATATGTACATTCCTATGACCATTTTCTTAATTGTTTTGGGTTTGTTTTTGTAGGTCCTTTTCTTCTGTTGTGTTTCCCACTTAGAGAAGTTCCTTTAGCATTTTTTGTAGAGCTGATTTGATGGTGCTGAATTCTCTTAGCTTTTGCTTGTCTGTAAAGCTTTTGATTTCTCCATCGAATCTGAATGAGATCCTTGCTGGGTAGAGTAATCTTGGCTGTAGGTTCTTCGCTTTCATCACTTTAAGTGTATCATGCCACTTCCTTATGGCTTGTAGAGTTTTTGCTGAGAAATCGGCTGTTAACCTTATGGGAGTTCCCTTATATGTTATTTGTTGTTTTTCCCTTGCTGCTTTCAGTAATTTTTCTTTGTCTTTAATTTTTGCCAATTTGATTACTATGTGTCTTGGCATGTTTCTCCTTGGGTTTATCCTGCATGGGACTCACTGCGCTTCCTGGACTTGGGTGGTTATTTCCTTTCCCATGTTAGGGAAGTTTTCGACTATAATCTCTTCACATATTTTCTCAGGTCCTTTCTCTCTCTCTTCTCCTTCTGGGACCCCTATAATGCGAGTGTTGTTGCGTTTAATGTCGTCCCAGAGGTCTCTTAGGCTGTCTTCATTTCTTTTCATTCTTTTTTCTTTATTCAGTTCCACAGCAGTGATTTCCACCATTCTGTCTTTCAGGTCACTTATCCGTTCCTCTGCCTCAGTTATTCTGCTATTGATTCCTCTAGTGTAGTTTTCACTTCAGTTATTGTATTGTTCATCTCTGTTTGTTTGTTCTTTAATTCTTCTAGGTCTTTGTTAAACATTTCTTGCATCTTCTCAGTCTTTGCCTCCATTCTTTTTCTGAGGTCCTGCATCATAATCTTCACTATCATTATTCTGAATTCTTTTTCTGGAAGTTTGCCTATCTCCACTTCATTTAGTTGTTTTTCTGGGGTTTTCTCTTGTTTCTTCATCTGGTACATAGCCCTCTGCCTTTTCATCTTGTCTATCTTTCTGTGAATGTGGTTTTTGTTCCACAGGCTGCAGGATTGTAGTTCTTCTTGCTTCTGCTGTCTGCCCTCTGGTGAATGAGGCTATCTAAGAGGCTTGTGCAAGTTTGGCATGCAGATTCTTAACCACTGTGCCACCAGGAAAGCCCAATTTTTATTTTTTTAATTAAAAAGTTTTTCCAAATTTATTGAGATATAACTGAGAAATAACATTGTATAAGTTTCAGGTATATAATGTGATGATTTGATGCATGTATGTTTTATGAAATGATTACTACAGTAAGGTTAGTTTATCCATTGCCTCACATAATTAAATGTTTGTGTGTATGTGGTGAGAACATTTAAGATCTGTCTTAGCAACTTTCAAGTATATAATATGGCACTGTTAACCATAGTCACCATGTTCTATATTAGGTCCCCAGAACTTACTCACCTTATAACTGCAAGTTTGTACACTTTGACCAACATCTACCCATTTCCCTCACCCTCCAGTACCTAACAACCACCATTCTGCTGCTTCTGTGAGTTTTTTGTTTTAGATTCGTCATATAAGTGAGATCATAGAGTGTTTGTCTTTCTCTGTCGGACTTATTTCACTTGGCATGATGTCCTCAAGGTCCAGCCCCTGTCACAGATGGTAGGAGATACTTCTTTTTTATGGTTGAATAATATTCTTTTATATTTAGGTATATATGTATGTGTGTATATATATATATACGTATGTATATATGTATGTATATGAGATAACATATTCTGCAAAGCAACTTGCCTAAAGCCACAGGATAACAACATGACAATGCTGGACTATGAACTCATTTCTGCCTGACTCAAAAGGCTGGGCTTTTCATGCTCTTTCATGCAGACTGTCAGAAATGAAAAACAACTTCCTTTTTCTTTATTAAACTACATATTCCTAGAACGAAATTCTCCAAAGGTTTTTTTACCCCTTATGTGACATTGTAATACAATTGATTATTATAATATACCATCAACTTTTGGCACGTGGCTGGCTTAAAGTGGAGTCTAACATGGACATACGTATCACCAAAGGAAATTTTAACAGGGAGAAAGTTTGCTACAGCCTACTGTATCCTATTTTCCTAACCTAAGCAAATCTTTATTTTAAACAATTTTAATATGAGCATAATTAACCTGGTTAGCAATGTTTAATAATTACACAGTGTTTGTTTTCACTAGGGTTGTAGCAAATAGAAAATATATGTTTCAAAAAATAGGATGAGGTATAATATTTTCCCTTTTTTAGTAGGATACAATTTGATGTAAAACGTTATGTGCTGTGCACTTGGGCAAAGAAGAAGCAGTGAAAGGGCGATAATTAAGAAATCACAGGTTTCCATTTTGTAAGATATTAAGTAACAGGGGTGGCTATTCATTACCTTTCAATTCTTCCATGTACTATCAGTTTCTTCCTCATGATACAAATATCTGTTGAATAAATTATGCCATAAATATTTGCTTACTTAAAGGCATTGTCTTTATTATGCACAATAAAAGTTCCTTATTTACTCTAATGATAGATTGAAAAGAGAACAATATCCTTAACTTTTTTTTTTAAATGGTGAAAGATCAGGAGAGCATGATACGAGTATCAGTGGCCATGCAGTCCATTTCCACCTTGTCTGTGGCTTTTACATCTAGAAAGGAATTTATCCCCCCTCCTGCCACATAACTGACCAACAACAGGCAAGATGGAAAAGCAGGGTACAACTCATTCCAGAAAATGAAAGTGTATCTTTATGTTTTCTTTATTAGAGGCTCCGGTACATATGTTATTGCCCTAGTTTCAATAGTTGGGGTCCAAGGTTTCAAGATGTATATTTCATTTTTCATAATATTGCTGAATGTCAGTGTGGAAATAATGCACACAATTAGAAGACACTGACTCAGATCTCACACTTTAGGTAACTCAAGTTATCTGGAGTTTTCTCAGTTATTAAAATGAAGACAATAATACTTTCTGGTTTCTCTATATTGTTAACCTCAAAAAAACCAAAGATTGTGAATGAGCTTTGAAAACTTTGGGAGGCTACACTAACACAGATATATAAGGCTCTCCTGATTTCTCTCTCCTAAAAACTACAGATTTGAGGGCAGGTTATTTCTTAAAGTCTCATTGATGCTAAAAAAAAAATCCAAAGAGATCAAACATTGCTCCTGTTTATTTCTGTATGACAACTTATACCAATACAGGTAATTACAGCAATGGAAAAAAAACCACATAATTTCTCCAAGGAAAGTTTATTTCACTGGAAGTAGCCATCACCAATAAGCAATAGGAAGCTTTTCTAGTGACTCTCATTTTTCAAATACATTTTTTTCATCTTAATAGATAAGATTGACTGAGCTTTAACTGAAGGCTATCACACAAGATAAACACCATTAAAGCTTTTTTTTTTCTTGGGTTCTTTGTACCTTTTTGGAACTCTCCTTCCTTCCTCTCTCCCTCCTACTCTTCTACAAATATTAGCTGAGTATCATTCTGTGATGCTTGTAATATTAGGGACTTATGTAAAGTGATCATTTAATTCTCACCAAAGTTTGAGTTTGATGATATGGTTTCCACTTTATAGTTGAGGAAACGTGTTCTGTGAAATGCAAGTTCCTGTAACCAAAATGTGGAAAAGCAGATTTTATGGGATGGAATAGTGTAAGGGTGAAAGCTGCTTCATAAAGTCAAAGGCTTGAATGGAGAGCCACAGAAACCAGATAATGCTGAGCCAGAGGGCATAATATTGGCCTCTTTGATGTGTGAATAAATAAGTTTGGCAATTTCCTAGATTTTTTTTTTTTTTGCGGTACGTGGGCCTCTCACTGTTGTGGCTTCTCCCGTTGCGGAGCACAGGCTTCGGACCCGCAGGCTCAGCCGCTCCGCAGCATGTGGGATCCTCCCGGACCGGGGCACGAACCCGCGTCCCCTGCATCGGCAGGCGGACTCTCAACCACTGCGCCACCAGGGAAGCCCAACTAGATCATTTTTTTTTAAGAGTAATTCTCCTTTTACTTATGGCTTCATTTTCGCCAGTAATTGATACAACAGTGTAATGTTCATAAAACTACAAAAATATGACAGGAGTATATATGAATGTTGGTCTCATAGTTGATAAAACATTGATGAACATGAAGCAAAATTCAACTTCTTTAATAGATATAGGTATATTCACATTGTCTGTTTATTCTTGAATGAACTTGATTAGTTTGTGTATTTCAAGGAATATATCTATTTCATCTATCTTGTCAAAATTATAGTCAAAGTATTCATGTTACTTCTTGTTATCCTTTAGATAGCTGTGGAATCTGTAGAGTGATGTCACCTCTTTCATTGCTCATTTTAGCAGTCTTTTTTTTTTTTTACTAATTAGACTGGCTTGAGGTTAATATACTTTATTGGTCTTAAAGAATCAGCTTTCACCTTCATTGATTTATCTCTATTTTTTTCTGTCTTCTATTTGATTGAGTTCTCCTCCCAATTTTGTTCTACTTGTGACATCCATTTTGCTCTTATATATCTTATAAATTCCATACTACTTTAAAAAAATTGCCTTTCTTTAAATACTGAATCACCAATGATTTTAATATATAGGAAATCTTATTTATTTACCCATGTAGTTATCAATTTCACTACTCTTTATTCCTTTAGACACTTATTTCCATCTGGTATAATTTTCCTTCTGCCTAAATGAAGTTATTCAACTCTTTTGGGGGTACTTTATGTCTGCTGGTAATGAATTTGTTCAACTTTTGTATGACTGAAAAAAATCCCTATTTTGCCTTGGTTTAAAGAGTTGTTTTCACTGTACATAGAATTCTAAGTTTACCAATTTTTTTTTCTTTCTTTAAGGAGGCTGTCTACTTTTTCCCAGTTGCTTTATTCAGATAAGAGGTCTGATTTCATCCTGATTTTTGTTTCTTTGTATGTAATGTGTCTTTTTTCCCTCTGGCTCCTTTAAAATTTTTCTGTTTATCACGGTTTTTGAACAATTTGTTTACGATATGACTTGTCCTTTTTTTTTTATGTTTCTTGTGCTTGAAGTTTGTTGAAGTTCTTGGATTTGGGGACTTATAGTTTCCATTAAATTTGGGGAAAAGTTGCCATTATTTCTTCAAACATGTTTTCTGTTTTGCCTTCTCTCTCTTCTTTGGAGACTCCAATTTTATATATATATACATTAGATTGTTTGAAGTTTTCTTCAAACAGTTTACTGATGCTCTGCTCATTTTGAAAAAATTTTTCTTTTTGTTTGTGTTTTATTTTGGATAATATTTCTTGCTTAGTCTTCAAGTTCACTAATCTGCAGTGTCTAATATGTCATGGATGCCATTCAATGTGTGTTTTTTTATTATCTTACACTTTGAATTTTTCATTTCTAGAAGTTTGATTTAGGACTTTAAAAAATATATTCCATGTCTCTAACTTAACGTTTTGAACTTTTTGA
Source organism: Aethalodelphis obliquidens (assembly GCF_003676395.1). Classification (NCBI taxonomy): domain Eukaryota; kingdom Metazoa; phylum Chordata; class Mammalia; order Artiodactyla; family Delphinidae; genus Aethalodelphis; species Aethalodelphis obliquidens. Next base: position 309,900 of record NW_020838071.1, on the reverse strand, counting down.
GTATAGTAATAAGAATTGTTCTATGGTCATTTCTGCTAATTCTAACATCTGTGTCAATTATGAGTTGGCTTTGATTGCTTCATTTCTTCGTTACAAGGGTGATTACTGCCTCTTTGCTTCCTTGATAATTTATTATTGGATGCCAGCCATTGTAAATTTTACCTTTTTGGGTGCTGGATAATTTTGTATTTTTACAAATATTTTTTACCTTTTTTTCTGGGATACTGTTAAGTTGCTTGGAAATGGTTTGATCCTTTTAGGTCCTTTTAAAGATTTGGTAGAAAGAAATATAGCAGTCTCCTGTTACATTATATGGCTAAATAATGTTGCTGTATTGTTCTTTTATAATATATGGTTAAATATTCCCCACCATTAAGGCAAGACCTTTCCATGTATATTGTCCATTGCCCTTTAATCTTGAGGTTTTACAGTCTGGCTGATAGGAAAAGTCAGTATTTCAGGCCCTATATGAGTATTAGGCACTGTTTTCTGTAGTCCATTTAAGTGGTTCCTTTCCTGGCCTCTAGTAATGTAGTCACATACATAAGCTGATCAGTAATCAGCTGAACAGTTAGTGTGGAGGTGCAAGATTCTGTTCCCTCTGTGAATCGTTCTCCTCTCTGGTACTCTGTCTTGACAACTCTACCCACCTTGTTCTCTAGAGTCTCTCAGCCCTTTCTCCTTTATTTAGTGAGACTGCTGGTCTCTGCCTGGGATCCCCCTCCCTGAGCTGTGGCCTGGAAACTCAGGTAATGTGAAGCAATCATAAGGCTCACATCATTTATTTCCTGTCTCTCAGGAATGCGTCTCTGCTCCTTGACGTCCAGTGTCTTGCAAACTGTTGTCTTATTTCCCTACCCTTTTTTTTAGGTGTTCCAGAGGGTAACTCTGATCCCTGTTACTCTAGTTTGGCCAGAACAGAAAATGTAATTTACTTTTTCTTGCTTTGTCTCCACCAATTTGTCAATCTACCGTCTCAAAAGTCACCAATGACTTCCAAATCATCAAATATCGTCAGTCCCTGACTTACCATGGTTCGACTTTGTGATGGTGTGGAAGTAATACACATTCAGTAGAAACCATACTTCAGATTTTGAATTTTATCTTTTCCCAGGCTAGTGATATGTGGTATGATACTCTTTCGTGATGCTGGGCAGCAGGAGTGAGCTGCAGCTCCGAGTCAGCCACGCTATCATGAATGTGAGCAACTGGTACACTTAAAGCCATTCTGTACCCATTAACTATTCTGTTTTTCACTTTCAGTGCAGTATTCAAGAAATTACATGAGATATTTAACTCTTTATTAAAAATAGGCTTTTTGTTAGATTATTTTGCCCAAATGTAGGCTAGTGTAAGTGTTCCAAGCCCGTTTAAGATAGGCTAGGCTAACAAGCTATGCGGTTCAGTAGGTTAGGTCTATGAAATGCATTTTCAATATATGATATTTTCAAGTTACAATGGATTTATCAGGATATTACCCCATCATAAGTTGAGGAAGATCTGTACCTTATTACATTCTTACTGATCTCCATCATTAGAAATTATAGCTCACACTTACATCATTGAAACAAAGTTCTCGCTTAACATCCATACCATTCTATTTTTCTTTTCCCCCAATACTCATGATATTTATCTACTTTAAAATCCACGAAATAAATACCAAACTCCTTAGCATACAACATTAGGTGTTTTACAGGTTTGATGCAGCATAGCTCTTCTTTTGCCATAGCCAATAATACTCCAATACACAAATTACATATTAGATGTAATTCTTCAACCATGGCTGCAACTCGTATCTTTTCTTAAAATCCATTTTTTATTCATTTGTCTGCTCAACACATGTTTGTTAAGTTCCCATTTTGTGTCACAGTATGCTGTATCCTCAAACTATTGCAATTAAAGATACAAACATTATGTTTTCCTATAATAAAATTTCTACCAGTTCTTTGCCAGATGAAATAAATTTTGTCATATGAATTATTTCAAAGATTTTGTTCAAACTTCATCCTTGAAGTACATTCTTTCTGAGTAAGTTTTGAGTGGGGCAGGTTAAGATTGCAAATCAGTGAAATAGAATTAAGTGTGTCAGTACAACCAGGATGACCTAAGATTGGTGTGTCAGAAGCTAAAGTATGAAGCAAAGGAATAAAAATTTAGGTGAGGACTTCCCTGGTGGCGCAGTGGTTGAGAGTCCGCCTGCTGATGCAGGGGACGCGGGTTCGTGCCCCGGTCCCGGAAGATCCCACATGCCACGGAGCGGCTGGACCCGTGAGCCACGGCCGCTGAGCCTGCGCGTCCGGAGCCTGTGCTCCGCAGCGGGAGAGGCCACAGCAGTGAGAGGCCCGCGTACCGCAAAAAAAAAAAAAAAAAAAATTTAGGTGACCGTCATTCAATGGGAACTTGGTTTAGTCTAGTGACCATTGCGTGTACCTGTTATTATTATTATTATTATTATTCCCTGCAGTATGAATAACAGGCAGAAAATCTCCACTTAAGGTCAAGGACAACGTGACATTTTCATTTAAAGAAGAAAAGATGATTAGCAAATTGCCTACAGTTAATGGCCAGTTAGGAAAACATCTGATATTCAGATACCTTTGAAAGTTCACTATCTCCCCACTTTGTGATATGGCATATACTTTTTCCATATGATGAGAGATGTACAATTAAAATTACACCCATTATTACAATTATCAAGTGAAATGTAATGAATCAGCCCACTTCACTCAAATGAAAAAGATCACATTACTGTATGAAAATCAAAATCTTCCAATTATCTGTCCTACTCTGGCCATGGAAGTCAATATCAGGAGATAAGGCTATTGAAAAGGAGTCTGCTGAGGTTGTTTAACATCTCTCAAAGCCATATTTCTGAAAAGCGATTATCGATGTAGGATCCCATCTGTTTGCTCAATTGCCCCATGTTTTGCTTCTTGAACTATTAGGGAGCATGTTAATGTTGTATCGTAAAGATAATCGTTACCATAATTTTGGTTTTTTATACCAACGCACAATAAAAACATTTTTGACACCTTGTTGTCTAGTAAACCTTTTCAATATCAGATTATTCTACTAGCTTCGTCTTTTAGTTTTCATTTTGATTTTCCTTTTTTTTAATCAATATGACATTGTTAATTCTCTATATGCTTGGCTTCTATGTGTCACTTCTCTCTCTTTTGATATTATCAAATATTTGTATATAATTCTGTTTCCACTTAGTCATCTGCTTTTCCAAGTTTTCCACATTTAGTCTCCCTTGTTTAATATTTCTTTATAAATCATTCCAGGCATGCATCATTATGTTCATCTTCTCTGAACTTCAATTTCATCTAATTTTGCCCTTAATTTTCACTATGGAAGCACGCAAAGTTTGTTCTTCCTGAAATATCAAGAAAGTTCATATTTTATTACTTGAATAATCAAATGAAAAGAACATGACTATGAAATTTTAGATTCATTTCTGACCTAGCAAAAGGAAACACAACCAAGAAGCTGTGTTGTGTAAAGTTCAACTATATAGGAGAAAAGTATCAGCCATTATAGCATTGAAAGCATAATGTGAATAATCACAGACCAAAACTTTGTGAATTTTAGAAATTAAAGTGTTAAAAGATGAAGTTCAGCATTCAACTATCATGAGAGGCACAGATTCTCTCCTGTAATAATGTACTTTATATAGGGAAAAATACCAAAGTACAGACTCATTTCTGATTTCTTAAAGAGGAAACACCTTTTATCTTTTCAGAAATATAAGTCTGATACATGTTAGTTTTCCTTCATTTTCCTGGATCAGATTTTCAGTGTGTCTCACCACAAAAAAATGTATTATTCTCATGGTCTCTCTTACGTCAGGCTTGTACCGTCCACTTTCTACACTGATGGTAGAATATACTCTTCTTTTTTATAAATAACAGCTTTATTTTGATTATGATTCATGTGCCATACAATTAACCCATTTAAAGTGAACAATTCAATGGCCTTTAGTATGTTCACTCAGTTGTGCAGCTATCACAACAATCAATTTTAGAATATTGTCATCATCCCCAGAAGAAATACTATATCTATTAGTAGCCACTACCTTTTACCCCCATCTCCCTCAGCCCTTGGCAACCACAAATCTACTTTTTGTCCATAGATTTGCCATTCTGGACATCTCATATAAATGATTACATAGAATATATGGTCTTTTGTGGCTGTTATATTTCACTTAGCATGATGTTTTCAAGGCTCATCCATGTTGTAGCATATATCAATACTTCATTTCTTTTTATTGCTAAATAGTATTCCATTGCATAGATATACAATATTTTATTTTTTCTACTGTGAAAAAGGCTGCTATAAACATTTGCATATACTTTTTTTATGTGACATACATTTTCAGTTCTCTTGGGTATATAACCAGGAATGGAATTTCTGGGTCATGTGGTGGTAACTCTATGTTTAACTTTTAGAGGAACTGTGAGATTATTTCAAAGCAGCTTTACCATTTTACATTCCCAATAGCAGTATATGAAGGTTCTAATTTCTTCACATCCTCACCATAACACTTGTTGTTATGTCTTTTTGATGATAACCATGTCAGGGTGTGTGAAGTGGTATCTCGTTGTATGTGTCCTTAGTTCTGAAGTGGGTCTCTTGTAGACAGTATATATATGGGTCTTGTTTTTGTATCCATTCAGCCAGTCTGTGTCTTTTGGTGGGAGCATTTAATCCATTTACATTTAAGGTAATTATCGATATGTATGTTCCTATTCCCATTTTCTTAATTGTTTTGGGTTTGTTATTGTAGGTCATTTCCTTCTCTTGTGTTTCTTGCCTAGAGAAGTTCCTTTAGCATTTGTTGTAAAGCTGGTTTGGTGGTGCTGAACTCTCTCAGCTTTTGCTTGTCTGTAAAGGTTTTAATTTCTCCATCAAATCTGAATGAGATCCTTGCTGGGTAGAGTAATCTTGGTTGTAGGTTTTTCTCCTTCATCACTTTAAATATGTCCTGCCAGTCCCTTCTGGTTTGCAGTTTCTGCTGAAAGATCAGCTGTTAACCTTATGGGGATTCCCTTGTGTGTTATTTTTCCCTTGCTGCTTTTAATATGTTTTCTTTGTGTTTAATTTTTGATAGTTTGATTAATATGTGTTTTGGCATGTTTCTCCTTGGATTTATCCTGTATGGGACTCTCTGTGCTTCCCGGACTTGATTAACTATTTCCTTTCCCATATTAGGGAAGTTTTCAACTATAATCTCTTCAAATATTTTCTCAGTCCCTTTCTTTTTCTCTTCTTCTTCTAGAACCCCTATAATTCGAATGTTGGTGCATTTAATGTTGTCCCAGAGGTCTCTGAGACTGTCCTCAGTTCTCTTCATTCTTTTTTCTTTATTCTCCTCTGCAATAGTTATTTCCACTAGTTTATCTTCCAGATCACTTATCCGTTCTCCTGCCTAAGTTATACTGCCTATTGATCTGTTCTAGAGTATTTTTAATTTCACTTATTGTGTTGTTCATCGTTGCTTGTTTCCTCTTTAGTTCTTCTAGGTCCTTGTTAAATGTTTCTTGCATTTTCTCTATTTTATTTCCAAGACTTTGGATCATCTTTTCTATCATTATTCTGAATTCTTTTTCAGGTAGACTGCCTATTTCCTCTTCATTTGTTAGGTCTAGTGGGTTTTTATCTTGATCCTTCATCTGCTGTGTGTTTTTCTGTCTTCTCATTTTGCTTATCTTGCTGTGTTTGGGGTCTCCTTTTTGCAGGCTGCAGGTTTGTAGTTCCCATTGTTTTTGGTGTCTGCCCCCAGTGGCTAAAGTTGGTTCAGTGGGTTTTGTAGGCTTCCTGGTGGAGGGGACTAGTGCCTGTGTTCTGGTGGATGAGGCTAGATCTTGTCTTTCTGGTGGGCAGGTCCACGTCTGGTGCGGTGTTTTGGGGTGTCTGTGGCCTTATTATGATTTTAGGCAACCTCTCTGATAACGGGTGGGGCTGTGTTCCTGTCTTGCTAGTTGTTTGGCACAGTGTGTCCAGCACTGTAGCTTGCTGGTCGTTGAATGAAGCTGGGTCTTGGTGTTGAGATAGAGATCTCTGGGAGATTTTTGCTGTTTGTTATTATGTGGAGCTGGGAGGTCTCTTGTGGACCAGTGTCCTGAAGTTGGCTCTCCCACCTCAGAGGCACAGCCCTGACGCCTGGCTGGAGCACCAAGAGCCTTTCATCCACATGGCTTATCATAAAAGGGAGAAAAAGTAGAAAGAAAGAAAGAAAGAAAGAAAGAGGATAAAATAAAGTAAGATAAAATGAAATAAAGTTATTAAAATAAAAAATACTTATTAAGGAAACAAATTTCTTTAAAAAGTAAAAAAACAACAACAAAATAGGACGGACAGAACCCAAGGACAAATGGTGAAAGCAAAGCTTTACAGAGAAAATCTCACACAGAAGAATACACATACTCACTCAGGAAAAGGGGGAAAAATAAAATATCTTGCTCCCAAAGTCCACCGCCTCAATTTTGGGATGATTTGTTGTCTATTCAGGTATTCCACAGATGCAGGGTACATCAAGTTGATTGTGGAGATTTAATCCGCTGCTCCTGAGGCTGCTGGGAGACATTTCCCTTTCTCTTCTTTGTTCGCACAGTTCCCGGGGTTCAGCTTTGGATTTGGCCCCGCCTCTGCGTGTAGGTCGCCTGAGGGCGTCTGTTCCTCACTTAGACAGGACGGGGTTAAAGGAGCAGCTGATTCGGGGGCTCTGGCTCACTCAGGCCGAGGGGGAGGGAGGGGTACGGATGTGGGGCGAGCCTCCTGCGGCAGAGGCCGGCATGACATTGCAGCAGCCTGATGCACCCTGTGCGTTCTCCCGGGGAAGTTGTCCCTGGATCACGGGACCCTGGCAGTGGTGGGCTGCACAGGCTCCTGGGAGGGGAGGTGTGGATAGTGAGCTGTGCTTGCACACAGGCTTCTTGGTGGCTGCAGCAGCAGCCTTAGTGTCTCATGCCCGTTTCTGGGGTCCGCGCTGTTAGCCGCGGCTCACGCCCGTCTCTGGAGCTCCTTTAAGCAGTGCTCTTAATCCCCTCTCCTCGTGCACCAGGAAACAAAGAGGGAAGAAAAAGTCTCTTGCGTCTTCGGCAGCTCCAGACTTTTCCCCGGACTCCCTCCCGGCTAGCCGTGGTGCACTAACCCCTTCAGGCTGTGTTCACACCACCAACCCCAGTCCTCTCCCGGGGATCTGACCGAAGCCCGAGCCTCAGCTCCCAGCCCCACCCGCCACGGCGGGTGAGCAGACAAGCCTCTTGGGCTGGTGAATGGTGGTGGGTACCGGTCCTCTGTGGGGGAATCTCTCCGCTTTGCGCTCAGCACCCCTGTTGCTGTGCTCTCCTCCGTGGCTCCGAAGCTTCCCCCCTCCGCCACCCTCAGTCTCCGCCCGCGAAGGGGCTTCCTAGTGTGTGGAAACCTTTCCTCATTCACAGCTCCCTCCCACTGGTGCAGGTTCTGTCCCTATTCTTTTGTCTGTTTTTTCTTTTTTTTTTTGGCCCTACCCGGGTACGTGGGGAGTTTCTTGCCTTTTGGGCGGTCTGAGGTCTTCTGCCAGCGATCAGTGGGTGTTCTATAGGAGCAGTTCCACCGGTAGATGTATTTCTGATGTATCTGTGGGGAGGAAGGTGATCTCCGCGTGTTACTCTTCTGCCATCTTCCTGAACTCCTCCAAGCTATGTTTCTTGCTGACAAATTTTGCCACAGAGATAGTATGAATTTTACTAGTAAACTCAGGTAGAATAAAATTTGTTTACATTCATTATTTTAATTAAACCAACACACATATTTTAATTAAGCTAACAAACTTAAACTAGGTTTTATTTACTGAAGATTATCCCAGATTAACACTTGGGTTAGTTTCTATATTTCTGAGAGTTTTAGAAGACCCAATTTTTTCATGCACTTGACCTTCAACCCAACTAAATAGAACTCTTTTACAAATTAATTTTGGCAATACCATCCTAAGGTAGAAAAATACCACACATATACAATGTACATATATAGACACACATAAACATACAGACAGATGCAATCAGAGACCTTATAACTGTAGTTTTAAAATTTTAGCTATGATTAAGGTACAGTAATATAAAACTCACTAGTTTATAAATGAACAGGTGGATCCAAATTTTGTTTTGGCAGTTGGAATAAGTGAAGTTCACCTGCTCAGATGGCTAAAGCTTTTTATTAATATTTGTTGAGAGGACATTTAAGATTATTTGCCCAATTTCCAATTACCATCCCCCCCCTTTTTTCTGATGAAAAACATCTCCCTACAGTTTGCATTTTAAGGAATGGCTCTTAAGTCAATAGAGGAGATGGAGGTAGAAAATCTACATCATAGAGAAAGTACCCAAGTTTTCTCCAAGATGGAGTTTTTCAGGCATATTTGCCTGTTTTCAGAGGTCCAGGGTAATTACTATTTAAAATTTTCTTTTTCTTAAGTTCTGTCTCCAATGTCCTGGTTTTTAACAATATCTACAAGCATTTTGAGATGAATAGGGGAGGTTTGGAGATTGGTAAAATATTTGGTGGAATTTGATTTGCTTCTAGAGCCACATTTCTGTTTTTTTAGAGATTTGTAAGACAAAGATTATTGTTTCCAATTCCCCAAAGACCTGGATAACAGCCTGACTATCAAGGGACTGATGTGCCCATCCAACTAAACTTGCTTCTTTATATCAGGGAGATTTCCAGCTAAGATGAAAATCAAAAGATTTCTAGAGCTTGAGGGTTTAATGCAGTACGCCTTCAAAAAGTCTGTCTAAAGCTTTTAACAAAGACCTTTCTGAGTACAAAATTCAACCTCAGACCAATTCACCTTAGGGGGAAAACCTGTACTATTGCTTCTACTGGCCCCTAAACATTGGCCTCCAGGTGATCCATTTCCTGATCAGTTGTAGGAGAGCCTGGGAGAACTTCTGGCCATCTGTTTCTTCTGCAGCGGGGAGGTGTTCCTCAGGGGACTGCCTGGCTTGTCTGATAGCTATAGTATAATCAAGGGTGGGAAGAACATCCCTTAACAGCCAATCTAGGTTGCTGTGAGTGTGGTTGTGAATGGCCACTAAGCTTTCCATTCCTCTCTAAATTTCGTAAGATGTTCTGAAAGTTGAGGTAAAAGGCTTTACAACTTAGAAGATCTGCTGCTGTCTGGGGGACATGAATTTTTTGTGGTGTGCGTCCTGGATACAACTACAGAGGCATTGCATAGGAAGGCCTAAAGCTGGCAGAGCCTGTTTACAGAGCCCTGGAAAGTGGAAGGGATCATAAGGGATGGAAAAATGATCCCTACCATCTGTCTCTGGTACTTCTGCTGAATTCAATTCCTTGCTTTTAGTATTTTAATGCGTAATCTGTATACCCCAGGCCTAGAGGTTAGGCCAGAGTGCTCTCTGTAAATCTTGTAAAGAAAGGGAAGTCAAAACAGGCAACTTGATGTTTAAGGGATTTGGGGGGAAGTTGGAGGAATCTGGGGACCTAAGGGAATTCACTGAGGTGATGGAGTTGGATTTTGAGAGGTAGGGTTTAGACCAGAGGCCCAGAGAGCCAAAAGATCTGGAGGGTCTGGGACAGGGAGTTGGGGGTAAAGGAATGTATAAGAGGATGAAAAAGGGGAATTTATGTCAGGTGTAGATATTATTTTTGTTCTGAGTCTAATTTCTGTTCTCTCATCTTATTAAGGCAGTCCCTATCAATAGCCATTACACTTAAATATAGCCAATTTGAAGCTCCCATTATCTGGCAGTTAACAGGTAGAATCTTATATTAATCTCAATATCACAACAAACCAATAAGACTTTTTATGGCTTAACCATGGATGCAAGAGATGTCCCAAAGGAGACTGCAAAGATGCAGCCCTAACAATATCTAGAATGAGACAATGAAGGTTGAGATTACAAAAGCCCCTTGTGGATCAGGGCCCCTTGTGACAGACTCCCCTGAGAGCTGGCATAGTCAGACAAAGAGATGCCAGTTGCAAGCCCAGATTGTTACCAGTGATTCTGATCAACTGGCTACCGCACTTGGAATCCCAGTCTTTTCAACTGGAAATGCACACAAGTGTAGCTGCCTTCCAGGTGGTGGGGACTAGAGGTGATATTCTCACTGGTCATAAAGCTAAGCTCTTAAGCATAGAACAACACAAAAGGAAAACCTCCTCCACTTCTTTTTTTTTTTTCATGTACACATTAATGGCTTCAGCTAAGCCTTGGGTCTCTTGGAGCCAAACTGATACCTAAGAGGGATGTGCCACTGGTTTGGGGATTGTGGTATTTTACCATGTACCTCATGGCATGGAAATTTTCTTGAGGTTGGTGGTGACCTAGTCAATTTAACCCATTCATTACCAACTTATCCTAACCTGGGGGTCTTTGAGTTAGGTTGCGAGTGCTCTAACAGCTTTTAAGTGCTCGACTGTGCCCACCAATTTTGTGGCTTGCTTCTGAAATTCTCATTAGTAAATAGCCTTTACCTCATGTGCACATTAACTCACAGTGCCGGTCTGGTGAGAACTGTGAACTCACCAGTCTGTGAGGCAGGCTCAAATGACAGGCTTATAGGACTTTTGCCTCTGTTATACACTGTGGTTTCCATCATTATGGCAAATGACACAAAAGACATAAACAAAGAAAAGAAACAATAGGAAAAGAATCAATAGAAAACAAGAGTACTCATCAAATTTTTACCAGAGTAGGTATTCCTAAGTAACGAATTCACCCAAATATTTTCTCCTGCTAATCTAAATCTAGAAAAAGAAAAGGACTCTCACCACCTTCACTTCCATCAGACCCTGCAGGCAGAGATCTGGGAGACTGACATGAGATTTCTTCTTTTGGCTTTTGTCAGAGGTCCCAGGTTCTCTCAGCTGCAGCAGCCACAGAGTGAGTAGTGTCCAGCCAGTGAAGGTCTCTTCATGGTTGCCAACTCAAGTGGAAAAATTTTCCTACTACCCTTCTACGTTCTTTGGCTGGTCTAATAATCAAATTGACCTAAGACATTAACAGGAGAAAAACAAATTTAATTTTATATGTATGGGAGTCCCACAAAAATAAGAGACCCAAAAGGCAGCCAGGTAATTGAAGCTTATATAACATCCTGAGCTAAGGAAAGAGGTAGGGGTCTGGGGTACAAAGGGAAAGAAGGCCATTCACAGGAAGGAAGAGATGTTTTGAAAACAAAGTTTGCCCTGTTACGCAAATAAGTCTCTTAGGTAAAAAGTTATCTCTGGTAGTAGCTTTTTTCCTGGTACAGGCTCCCTTTCCAATGTAAATTTAAGCTGTTGAGGGGGAGGTAAAGGGCTTTTCCTGAATCTGATGTATTTTGATTATCTTTCGCTCAAAATAATCCTTATGCCAAAGAGACATATTTTGGGGTAGAAAAATGTGTTCCCCTTTAATCCTCCTATAATAAAATACAGAGTAACAGGAATAAAAACAGAATTTTTAAAATAAATTTATTTATTTTATTTTATTTATTTTTGGCCACATTGGGTCTTTGTTGCTGCATGCGGGCTTTCTCTAGTTGTGGTGAGTTGGGGATACTCTTTGTTGTAGTGCGCGGGTTCTCATTGCGGTGGCTTCTCTTGTGGCGGAGCACAGGCTCTAGGCATGCGGGCTTCAGTAGTTGTGGCTCGCAGGCTCTAGAGTGCAGGTTCAGTAGTTGTGGCGCACAGGCTTAGTTGCCCCGCAGCATGTGGGATCTTCCCGAACCAGGGCTCGAACCCATGTGCCCTGCATTGGCAGGTGGATTCTTAACCACTGAGCCACCAGGGAAGCCCCTGTTGCTGAATTTTTAAATTCTTTATATTGGATTTCAAAATACAAAAGAAAATAGGCTCTGGTTCAAGATGTTTGTGAATGTAAGCGTATGTAGCCATTACCTTTGCCTCTCAAGAACCTATCATAATAATGGTGAAATCTGAAATAAAGGGAAGCCCACTACTATAATATGCAAGGAGGGGGCTTCAGCTTCTGAGGTATATATGTGCCCAGCAGAACTCCTGAGTAACTCAGGATGGCAAGAGGGAGAAGTAGACTGAAAATCTATGTGGGGCAGAGTTACTTCACCTACACCTTTTTCTCCCAAGCAAAAAGCCTAACAGAAAGGCATTTAACCACCCTCTTACCAATTCTTTCTTTTAAAAAGGAGCCTTTTAAAAAAGGTATGTAAAGACTGTTTCCAGGTGATCTATAATGGCCAGTATGTTTGTTACAGTTCCTGCCAAAGACTTATTCTTTCAACATTTGTAGGTTTTTAGAATAGTGGCAGGTCTCCATCTGTTCGTGGTAAAACTAAGCCTTTCAGGTTCTTTCCTAGTCCATGAATTATTCCTATTTCTCCCAGGATTTATTTTTCTATTTTTAATATTTATCTTATTCTCTCTTATGTCATGCCTATGTCAAATATCTCAACAAATATTTATGGAATATCTACTTTGGGCAAGGCAGTATTTTGGGTGCTATGACTATTGTAGTGAAAATTACAAAACGTTTGCTTTCCTAGGAGTTTACATTCTTCTTAACATCTAGAGATATTTTGTTTTCTCTTCATATTTACGAATGAAGACCGTGAGCTCTGTGTTTATGATTATCTTTACACCTCTCATTTTTCTGTCTTGATTATCTTTGCTATCTTCTTTATGTCTGTCTACTTTATAATTGCTCCTGTTCCAAAGGATTCCATCCATCTCCCTCCACTACTACCATGGAACATACTTTCGCAGGCAATACCTCATACTTCTTTGACTTCAGCCTGGCATCTTTATCCTAATTTTAGAAGCATACTTGATATTCCGTGATAGCTAGATGAACATTGCCACTAAAATATCACTCTGACATCTCAAATCTCAGAGATTCCAGCTGAATTGTCACCTATTCCTCTACTATGACAAACAAGTTACATTGCATTTCCTATATCAGTGGAACTTCTCACCATCTACTCAGTCACCTAAACCAGAAACTTAAGGTCATCTTTAAATTATCCAAGCAGCCATCAAATTTTATTGTGCTTCTTTAATACTATTTGAATCTATGTGCATCCATATCTCAACTGTCTCACCATTATTTCAGGACTTTATACTTTTTTCTTCCAGTTAATGCCATAACTCCATAAGTGGGACAATCTAAATTTTGACAATCTGTTCATATCCCTGCTAGTATGACCACTCTAAAAATTGAAAAATTTTATTCCTATTAGAAAAATCATGTTGACTGTGCATTGCTTAGAAGATCAAGTTCAACTCTTCAGCCTGATACACAATACCACTTGTTACCTCTTTGGCCTCATCTCTTCATTTTTTGCTAATGTACTTACATCTCTTCCTCTTCTACCCCAGAGTATGATGATTCATACTTACTGTTTACTGAGGCCTAAATTTTCAATGCATCTTTACTGTTGCATGCAGTGTTTATTTTGCTTAGAATAAAATTAATGAATTCATTTCATTGGCTAATTGCTAGTAGTCCTGTAAGATACAACTCAGATATAACCCAGCTTTAAGGAGTTTTGAATTATTAGTGTAGATTTCTCCTCCTAGATCATTCCATTGTATCCCGTATCTGAATCTGTGTCAGGGCATCCCTCACACAGAGTGTTACTGTATGTTTATTCATCTGCCTTCTTTAAAATTTAATACATTTCTTAATGATAAGTGCTGTACTTCTTAACTATAACCCCAGCACCCAGCATTGGGCATGGCACATTCTTGGTCAGTGTTGAATGCCTGAAATAGTGATTTAGAAAAGCGTTGGCAGATATTATAACTTAATAGGCAAGAAACCCTATACAAATATGTTAAGTAAGTGAGAGAGATCTAGGTTGAAATAGATCAAATCCAGGATGGTAGGTAACAGTATTAAAATAGGTTTTCTTTGGAGAATAAAGGGTGAAAAATAAGTCTGGGATGCTCACAGTGGCCAAAAATTCTGAAGGGGTGTGTGTGTGTGTGTGTGTGTGTGTGTGTGTGTGTGTGTGTGTGTG
>NW_020838071.1:154036-295901 GCF_003676395.1 Aethalodelphis obliquidens | reverse complement strand
GTGTGTGTGTGTGTGTGTGTGTGTGTGTGTGTGTGTGTGTGTGTGTGTGTGTGTGTGTGTGTATGCCAGTAACTGTTCTAGTTCTTAGAAATGTAGTAGTAATTTTAAAAAAAAAAGAAAGATCTTTTGGAGCTTCTATTTTGGGATAGGAATGGGGAAGAAAACAAGCACAAGATAAATAAAAAATGTTTTAGATAGTCACAAGTGCTACTAAAGAAAAAAAAATACACTGCCAGAATAGAAGATGACAAGGCCAGGGGTGGTAGATAACTGTGTTGTGACTAGTGATGTCAGAATGGATAACCCAGAACCCAGAGTTGGCTTATAATTAGTGTCTGTCCTCTACGAATGGTGGATGAGAGAAAAAGGAATTTCCCCAAAATGCTTTTCCAAATCCCCACATTTTTGCAGTGATGTTAAAGATGCTGGCTTGATGATTAAAAATGGAGAGTTTTGAATATCACACAAAGGAGAACCTCTTATTTCATAGTGAAGAAGCCTGAGTTAGGATGGTAAAGAATTTTCAAATCTTAAATGAAGTCACAGAAAAGAAATACAGTTCACATTTCCATTCGAAATTCTCATACCAGGAAACTTCTCATTGAAGGGAGCATACATTCACCTCTCTAATGAAAAGACATGAAATGTTTGGTTAATTGTAGTAAAGAAGATACTGAAGATCTCAAAGTATTGTATATTGATAACATGTAATATTACTTAACAGAAACATCACATTTCTTTGTGAACTTTCCAGTACAGGCATTGTTTTGATGTTCATGTTGTTAAATGCTCAGGCTTGTTTGCACTTACAAAAGAATCTTTATACTTAATTCTTCATGGAATATTGAGAGCACAACTTATTTTCATGGTTAGCCAAAAAAGATAGACTTTATATTGCTATCAAAAACTTATCCACAGGCTATACCTACTTTCAAAAAGAATTTGTTATTCAGATAAGGGTTTTTTTGGGAACTAGGCCAAAATAAAATATTTTAAAAACTACAAAGAAAATACAGAGAAAATTCTTAAGATGGAAATATTTATGCTCACAATCACAGTGATGCTGTGTATTTAAACTGATATACTGTAATGTAAAAAACGTATCAGGTTGAGCTCAGAAGATTCAGGTACAAATGTTCTCAATTTCTGATTTGTCAGGGCAGATAGAGAGGAATATGATTTGGAAGAGCAATATAATACTCAGCAATCGCTTTGAGACAAAAATAAGTGGCTATATAGTTTCAAAGTCAGAGTGTTAAATTGGGTTTATGATATAAGCAGCATACACTGTAGAATGAGATAGGGTGATGTGAAGTAAAGTTAGAGCGATAAGATATTGGTGGTTGTTCAAACAGGAAGGATACTGTCTTCTAGGAGCTTCAGTAGCAGGAATTAGGGATTCCATTCTTGGGAAAAATGGTAGAATATAATGTCATAGTGGGCCTAGAACCAAGACATTAAGCCATTTACTTGTCTAGGACTCATTATAATCATTTTCTAGGTACAGGATGGATCCCAGATGAGAAGTTGTATTAGTTTTCTGTTGCTGCATAAGAAATTAGTACAAATGTAATGGCTTAAAACAGCATCCCTTTATTAGCTCACAGTTCTATAGGTTGGGATACTGGCATGGAGTGACTAGGTTCTGTGTTCAAGGTCTTAAAGGTCTGAAATCAGCATTTTTAAACCCTTGTCAGATAATTCTAACATCTAATTCATCTTGGGTTGGCATCATCTGTCACATCTTATTCAAGCTGTCATGTATCTGATTCTTGGTATAAGTAGTGATATTTTATTGTCTTTTGGACATTTTGGCTATTATGTTAGGATACTTTGGTCCCTATTTAAAGTGTTTTTTTTTTTTTTTTAATTTTTAGCAGGCATTCACTCTTTATAGGTTTGGCACACAGTTCCTGTACTTTTATGGACTGTGGTTCCATGATAACCTAATTTTCAGAACCTTTGTGGTACTCTTTTGGTCTGTTTATCTTGTGCAGGTGGGGTTACCTCTGGTCCCTTCTCATGCTGCTTATGGGGTCTGAAGTAGCTTCCCCAGGATACGGCACTTGGTGCTTCTGGTGAGGGAAGGGAATCTCTGGAACACTTGATGAAGAGTCCTTCCTGGGCCAGGCACTTGTGACAGGGTCTCCCTGGACTGTAAGGAATGGAGGGTGCTTACCAGGTTGAGAGCTTTCTGTGGAGGGATCTCCATTGCTGGTACCAGCAAGTTGCCTGATGTTTCTGGGTAGGGGAGAGGAGTCTCAGGCCCATCTGAGGAGAACATTTTCCAGGTGGGAGCTTTTTGTGGTAGGATCACTTTTGCTGGTACCCTTAGCCACTGATGTGTCTGGGTGGTGAAGGGGGATCTCAGGCCCAGTGGGGAAGGAAAGCACTTTCCCTGGTCATTTATTGTCATCAGGGCTTCCAATTGTTCCTCCTTGCAGGTTCTGCAAGGCTCACCTGGTGTTTGGGGGATTCCCATTTGATGTGATGGAGGAAGAGCCTTTTTGAGCCACTTCCTGTTACTAAATTGGGATTAGGAAATGCTGGGCCTGGATCACATTTTTTTGTTGGTAGAGGGTCATAAGGTGCCCTGCCATGAGGTTGTTCATCCATTCTGAGGGTCCCTAGGCAATTCACCTTCTTTAGACCTTTCAGAGATCTCCTTTGGTTGTCTCATATTATTTCCAGGATATATAGTTGTGCGTATAAAGGGGGAACAGGAAGAGGGAAGTATAAACCATCTTATCTGGATTAGAAGTCTTCTCTGTGCCTTTTAATGCTCACCTGATTAGGTCAGGCTCACTCTGGATAATCTCCCAATCAACTGTGCTATATATCATAATCTAATAATGGGAATGATATTCCATCACATTCACAAGTCTCATACTCAAGGGGAGGGGCTACTACAAGGATCATTGGGCATCATCTTAGAATTCTGTCGACCACAGAAGGTGCATGTGAATGTACTGAAGCATTAATTAAGCAATTATCATCCTTTGGAAGGTTTTAATCTGTTAGGATAGTATGAAAGCCAACTACTGTTATAATTATTCTACTCACT
Source organism: Aethalodelphis obliquidens (assembly GCF_003676395.1). Taxonomy (NCBI): domain Eukaryota; kingdom Metazoa; phylum Chordata; class Mammalia; order Artiodactyla; family Delphinidae; genus Aethalodelphis; species Aethalodelphis obliquidens. Next base: position 292,837 of record NW_020838071.1, on the reverse strand, counting down.
TTAAATGAAGTATATCTGATATAAAAAATACTTCACAAAAATCAGAATATTCAAACAACTTTCAGAAGTTAATGTAAATTTCAGAGGTTTGATCCAAGCCTTCATTTCTGGCCATGCAGATATCTTCTGTGTGAAAAATATGCTACCTCAAAGATGTTTTAAAAAACTTCACCACCACTCCCCATTTATATTTTGTAGTTATGTGCAAATACTGTGGCTGCCAGCAATTCAAATAGAAAATAAAGGTCAGTGATGTTTCTGACTTTAACTTTTTAGAGGTTTATACTTAACACTGCCTACATTTGTATAGGTTGCACGTTGCACAAAATTTCTGATTATTGCTTTAGGTTATAATACAATGTACTCTCACCTATACCAGGATTGAAAATTTTAAGTAAAATTTTCTGGACTGGCCAATACAACCCCCCAAAAATAGTTTCCAGGCTGAATTAGGAGAAAAATCCTTCACTATGTTTAGGTTTGAAGGAAGCATGACCTAAATTTTGATTTCAAATACTCAGGGTTTTGGGTGATGGTTTTACTGGGGACAATTAGAATTGAACTATGTAGACATGTTTTTTTGAAGCCAAGTTTTACCTTTAAGGCTTTCATATTGCAGCGTGTGAGGCTCCAAGCAGCAGTTGGGTACTTTGGGTCATTCACACAAGGATTAAGAGTCATATATAAACCATAAAACCCTTTATAAGAAATCAGAATCTGTTTTAAAAATTAATTGTATGAACTAAACATATATAGAAAGAAATTGAAGCTTGAATATATTTAAGAAGCAAAAATTAAAGACATACCTATAACTGCCCTTTTTCCTTAGTTGTTTACAATCACAGCAAATCAAAGTGTGACGTGTTTAAGAGAAAGGTAATTAAGTTCTAAGGCTTTGTCATCTTATCACTTTTAAAAATACAAGATCTGAGTAGATGAAAGGAAAATAGAGAGGGTTGTTAAACAGCTGAGTCATAGAGTGGAATAGAGAACAAGCGGAAGAGGCAAGAAAGCATACACAGACTGGGTTTGAAGAGAGTTGGGAATACTGGTTGTGGTAGATGGTCTCTGATTTGCTTACCGGATCTACTCGCCATCCTTCCTAACCCTGCTCCGTGATTCCGGGAGGCTGACCTTTATCAGCTTCATCGACCAGTCTCTCTGTGTCTTCAGGTTGGGTTTGGCTAATATGAACTACTGACAAGAGATTAGAAGTCAGGAGGAAAGAAGGTAAGGGTATTTATTTCCATGATCTGCCCCCTTCCAAACTTTAGGTTGGCAGTGGATGCGATTTTCTAAGGTTACATCTCTTGTTGGGTGGACTTCTACTACAACTCTAAGACATTCTGGGTTGCAGGAACTGCTATCTCTCTATGCCCCTTCAAACCTAGTGGTTATAATACTGGCTTCTCACAGTTGCTAGCGTCAGGGTACTTCATCATCTCTTGGTTTCCCTTCATTCTTTACACACTTTAGTCTCTTCATTAAATGCTATTCCATCACTCTTTTAAAGTGTCCCATCAGTTTTAAGCTAGAACTGACTGATACATTGGTAGTGGGGAATAGGAGAAACTTTAAGGTAGTGTTAGGGAGGTGGGATAAACTGCTGTGGAGAGAGATAGGAAGAGAAGGGTTTCAAAGCTTTTTATGGCATTCTATGAATGTAACATGACTTCTTTATGTGAATGACTCTAATATAGTCTTAAATTGCTTCTTTTTTGTGTGTGTGTGTGTGGTTCGTGGGCCTCTCACTGTTGTGGCCTCTCCCATTGCGGAGCACAGGCTCTGGACGTGCAAGCTCAGCGGCCATGGCTCACGGGCCCAGCCGCTCCACGGCATGTGGGATCTTCTTGGACCGGGGCACGAACCCGTGTGCCCTGCATCGGCAGGCATACTCTCAACCACTGCACCACCAGGGAAGCCCTATAACACTTATATTGCTGAGAATTCAGATCTCAATTAGAATTTTCACTCTCATTGGAATCCACTACTTGCTCACGACAAATAGGACAGGTAGAGTTCTCAGACAGCCAGCGGTCAATGCAGTGAATGTGATATTCATGGGAGCAAGGTAGGATGCGAAGCTTGCTGTTTTCTGTGTACTCTGTAATGCAAATGCTACAGGCTTTTAATGCATCATTTTCACCAAAAGATCTTACAGCCAAGTTGTCAATCTGTGCTTTGGTGAGTCCTGTAGTTGGGTATAGATTATCTCCACTTAAGAGGAAAAACTGTTGCAGATTATAGGAGGGCCCAGAGTCACTTTCATTAAATATTACTGGGGTCATTCATCTACTCCCTTGCGTGGTCTCTGATGATACGTCTGATGATAAGTTTCTTTCTTCACTGCCTTCAAACATCAGTGAGCTAATTCCTGAATTTTCATCACTTGAGCTGGAACTGGAAATAGGACTGGAACTGGAAATAGGACTGGAACTGGAAATAGGACTGGAACTGGAAATAGGACTGAAACTGGAAATAGGACTAGAACTGGAACTAAACGTACAATTGGGTCTTGAATGACAAATCAGTGTGGAACTTGAATGGGTATCATAGCTAGGATTTGAATCACAACAAAATCTACCACTACTACTACCATTAGGACCATCTCTTCTATTTGGTGACTCTGGCCATTCCATGTTTTGACTTGGAGGTGAGACACTGTGCTCTAAATTACCGTTAATGTCCATAAGGTTACTTGAGTTACTAAATTCTGTCATTGTCTGCCTTAACATGCTCTGAATTGGAACAGATGTTGTATCATTTAAGCTAGTATTTAAAATTTTACAAACGGGATTTCTGATGGTATTGACATAAGCTCTCACATCTGCCTGCTCAGAATGTGAATACATACGCCTCAGTCCTCATTCACTTTCAGAAGTGACAGTGTTGTTTGGTGTCTCAGATGTTAACTGAGTTCTACTAGCTCTGCTGTCTCTCTGAGAATATGCTCCAGAATGAACTTGTCCTACTTCAAGATTGAAGGGTATGGTTGGATATATTTTCCTCATTCCCCAAGATTCACCACTGCCAGTTGTATCTGGAGAATTTTCTCCATGAACGGCATTCCTTGTTCTAGAAGTTTCAATAAGACCACTGTTTTGCAACTCAAATCCAGTCATTTGCTGTCTCAATATTTCTTGGTGCTCAGTTCTAGAAAATCTCGCATTCTCACTTACCAGAGGCTGCTCAAAAGTCTGAGATGGTATACTATGATTAAGTCTTTGTACAGTTTCCCTAAGTGAACGTGGAGGCGACCAACTTTCAATTCTTGCTCTGGTTCTCCGATACTCTGGGCTCCTACTTCTTGCTCTTCTCTGACTTCTGGTAGGTGGGAATTCCATTAATGTTTCAGTTGTATCTTGTTCAGACATAGATGGTCTTGTAAATATTGATTCAGATTGTGGATTGTCCACTTGCCTTTGGCTGTCTTCCATATTTTCTCTTCTGGGAAGTCTTGCAGATGCTACATATTGATTCTCTGGATTTGGACTCCCATTATCAAGGTTAAAATTTATTTCTAAACTGAATCTGAACTGATCACTTTTAGGATTAATTTGGCTCTCTTCTCTCCAAAATTGGTTTTCTCTTTGTCCACTTGTCATATTTTCAGTTTGTCCAGAACAGTTAAGCCAGTCTATTGTACAGTCACCACTAGACACATCATCTGAAGAGTCTCCTCTATCTGTTAACAAAAAAAATGGGGAGGGTGCATAAAAGAACTACCAAAATTAGAACCATCATAAAATAGCACTCTGAAACTTTGTTTCAAAAACAAATAAAAAATGAGAACTTAAATACTCAGGTGTTTTAAACTGATTTCACATTTATAGAGTTAATATTTTATAAACTACACTGTCTAGATTTATAAGTAAAGGTAGAAAAGTTTCAATTCCATCTGAAAAGAGTGAGCTAATCCTAGATAAACTTAGAGAATTTTTTAAAAAGGGAATCTGGAGGAAGTCTATTTTTCAGTATTTCATCATATACACAGCCCTGTGTACCACTGTAGGAGGAATGTCAAGAGACTTTTTTTTCAGTCCACTGTCAAAACACTAATACAATTAAACAAGGTAAACACTAGTTAAGGTACAATGCTAATATTTTAGTTCAATTTACATTATTGTCTAATTTTCATTAGTCTCCAACATTACTATTTCTAGGCTCTTCATTTATGTGCTTTTGATAATATATAAGCTGTTTTAAAATATAAGATTATTGCCCAAACATAAACAAGTTTTACAGGTTTAAAAGAGTTTGAATTTTGAATACTTCTTAATGTTACCAAGATTTTTAATTGACATTAAATTGAAGGACAGATCAAATGAATAGACTGAACCTAGCATGGTACATATAAGACCATATTCAAGAACCAAAGTATTATAGTATCCTCTTCATTAGACAGTAAAATCCTCTACTTCACACTGGGAGAGAAGGCACCAGACCTGAGGTTCGAGCAGGGTTTCTCAGCCTTAGCACTATTGACATTTTGGTGCCGGACAATTCTTTGTTTTGGGGAGCTATCCTGTGCATTGTGGGATATTTGGCAGCATCCCTGGCCTCTGCCCACTAGATGCTAGTAACACCCATGCCTCCCCTGTGACAACCAAAAATATCTCTAGCCATTGTCAAATGTCCCCAGGTGTTGGAGAGAGCAAAATTGTCCCCAGTTGAGAACCACCTGATTAGAATATAAAATATTTGTTTGCTTTTTTTACATGTCTATGTAGAAAAAATAATTCAGGAAGTAGGAGGGACTTTCAATTGAGGTAGAAAACCAAGAAAAATACAAATAGGCTACTTCACACTGTTTCCTAATTAAAACAACCCAAATGTGAATCAGGAAAACAAACATACCTTGACATTCTCACCAAAAATCAAGTAAATGCCAGTTCTTTTTATGAGAAGTTACTTACCAAATTAATTTATGTCACTTCTGTATAATTTACTATTTACTATTATGAAGTTACTATTTACTATTATGAAGTTCCTTATTCATCCCATCCTATTCCCTCCAAAAGCAAAATATACCTGTATTTTCATCTGAGTCTTGTGGTGGGTTTTCTTTAATTAGCTGAAGTCTTCTCAGCAACTCTTCTTCTGTACTTTCACCTGGAATGCCTAGAAGATTGTTGTCTCTCATAAGTTTGTAATCTTCTTCACTCAGATTATTTACAAACCTGGAGAAATCTTCTTCCCAAACCAATCGGTCCGTTTGACTTATGCGTTGGGCCGAAACTCCATCTCCTTCATCATTGGAATCCGAGTTTTCCATCTTAATAATAAACAAGTGGAAAATTATCTGAAATTCACGACATAGTGTTGAAATTCACCAACGGTCATTTAGTTTTCTTTGCTTTCTACTTCCGGCCAGAGTGTCTGGTTCCGACGCAGTCGGATGACGCTCCGCATAGATTCCTCCCTTCTCTCGGCCTGACTCAGTTCTGTAGCCCCTGGTGACGGAACAGTTGGGAGCTGCCTCTATTCCGGAAATTGCTAGACGTTGCCTAGGCACCCATTATCTTCCCCACTGTTACCGAGTAGCGACTGGATTCAGGTTAGATTTCATTTCATTCAAAACCAGCCAATGTTACTGAGGGTTTATAGTGTGCCAAGCACCATCCTTCACCTCGTTTCACCCACATGAGCCTATTCTCAGGTTTTCAGGAGGCGTTTTCAGGCTCTGATATGCTCTATTTATTCGTTACATTACATATGACTGCCTTCTTCAAAATGCCATGCCAAAGTCAGCCTAGTTAAATGCAGCAATTCTCATTTTCAGGTGCTCAGGGACCTCCGCCTTTTCTCTTCATGAATTTCTCAAATCATAGACTCTCACTAAGAAAGCCCACAATTTTTGATAATTTACCAGGGCCCTAGCTGAGTCTCTTTAGTGTGTCCTCTCCCTTTTAACTGTTAATGGCTTCATCTTGCATTATACAGTCCTTCAATCTTGTTTCAAACAAACAAACAAGAAACACCAAAACTTTGGCAGGCTTTTCTCCTCAGCCAGGGAATTCCTTCTCCACAAAAGCATCAGGTTCATTTTTGTCCTCCTTTCTCATAAATATTATAAATATTACTTAAAACTAGCCAGAACATCACAGGAACTTTTAAGACAGATACATAATAGTTACTTTGTGTGCCACAATGAGTACTGACTTTGCTGATTTTGTTGCATGTATCACCTGAAAGGCTTGGTGAAAATAAAATAATGCTCATTTGCAATGCTATCTGAAGGAGACCTCTAAGAGCTTCTGGACTCATTAATATTACCAGCCCCACTTAACACTTGTTTAGGAGCTCTTCGTTCAACTTATTCATGTAAAGACAAGATTTGGCTGCTGAATTTGAGACTTTATTCAATTTGACTTATTTAATAATTAATCCATCCAACATAAACTGGGTCAGTTATTGCCTTAGAGGCTAGAGATATGTCAATTGTTGAAGCAGTTTGTACTCCCAAGTAATTCACACACCAGGTGAGGGAAACACCACATAGAAACTATCAAAATACAGTATATTTTATAATAGATTTATATATGCAGTATTGTGTAAGTACAGAGAACTGTGTAGCAATTATTTAATGGGAGTTGGGAAATGTTTCACAGAGGTATTATATTTAAATCTGAATCTTTAAATATAATTATATTTTCTGTAGATGGAAAGTGGCAGTTATGTGTTGCTAGAGAAAGACTATGTCAGATGGAAGAAGTAGACTTGAAAGACCTTGGCTTGTTTGGGCAACTGTGGCCACAATTTTGGGGTTGGGTGGAAATGTGGAGTTAATCTCAGAAAGAATAATTGACACAAACTATAAGTTGAGTTTTGATTTTTTTCATGTAAGAAATAGGACACTGATTAAGATGTTTTGGTAGTTTTTTGAGAACAAGCAGTAGATTTTAATTTTGTCTGCTTAGTGTCCCCTTAACATACTTATGCTAATAGCATCCTGATTTTCATGGGGGAAAAACCCATTCTACAATCTTAGTCCACTTGGTTTAGGTTTAGCTGAATTCACTGCCATGGCTAGAGGAAAGGACACATGATGCAGCCATGTCCAATCAGTATATCTCAAATTGGTTATGGTAATTGGTTTAAGCATGGGCATGTGACCAAAAGTATATTTAAGAGTTAAATCTGAGATGTTAGCTAGAACTACTGAAAATGAGAAATCATTTTCCACTGCGGTTGCTAAGCTGGTAGGATATAAACCTGAAGATGTTTGTGGCTATGTTATGTCCCAAGAATGAGGAACGTTGACATAAAGAGACAGAGGAAAACAATAATGGAGAAAGAGCAAGATACCTGAGAAAAAAATTGAGAAATACCTGAAGCTAGATGTGCCTTAAGATTTTTAGATCTGTAAAACAACGTATTTCGTTTTTAAAATGTAAGCTTTGAAAGATTCCTGCCACTTATCATTGGAAGGCTCCTAATAGTTGTAACAGGAGAGCCATATGATTGGTGATGTAATCAGATGTCAAAAAGTAATTTGATACAGGGGATGGGGTCACGGAATGAGTGAAACATGTGTGGGAGATTAAGTGGTACAAACCTCCAATCACAAAATAAAGGAGTCAAGGGAATGAAATGTACACTGTGGAGAATATAGTCAATAGTAATGTAATATCTTTATATGGTGACAGATGGTAACTAGACTTGTGATCACTTTATAATGTACAGAAATATCTAATCACTGTGTTGTGCACCAGTGACTAACATAGTGTTGTAGGCCAAGTATATTTCAAAAGACAAACAAACAAACTAATAGAAAAAGAGATCAGATTTGTGGTTACCAGAGGTGGGTGGGGAGGTTGGATGAAGGTGGTCAAAAGGTACAAACTTCTAGTTACAAGATAAATAAGTATAGGGATGTAATGTATAACATGATTAATATAATTAAGACTGCTGTATGTTGCATATGAAAGTTGTTAAGAGTAAATCCTAAGAGTTCTCATTACAAGGAAAAAATATTTTTTTCTTTTTCTTTTATTTTGTATCTATATGAGGTCATGGATGTTTCCTAAACTTATTGTGGTAATCATTTCATGATGTATGTAAGTGTAGGGGAACAAAACTTTCCACCACAAAATGCTTCTTTGGTATGCAGATTATTTCAAGCTGAAAAAAAATCTAGGCCCAAAAGTCTCAGGAAGAAACTTTGACCTTGCTCCTAACTGCCTAAAATAATTTAGATAGAGGGCCAATTATTCCCCAATAGAGCTATCACCAGAGATATCTACAAAGAATATGGGCTAGTAGTGGTAGGAGAAACTCAGCAGGGCCTAGAGATCAGAGTCCACTCTGTGTCCATTGTCTCTCTACACGGCCCATCTACCAAACATTTGCTTTTCCATCTTCATATAAATCACCTTGCTCCCATTTGAAGTCTCAAACACTACCCACAGCATCCTCTTTTGTTTTTAGCTGAAGATCATATTTAAGGTGAGGGTTTCAGCCATATTGGTCATTCAGTTTTCCTGGGACTCTCTCATATGTACATGTTATTAAACTTTGTTTGATTTAATAACATGTACATGTTATTAAACTTTGTTAGTTTAATTCTTATACCAGCCAGAAGAATCTAGAAGGGTAAAGGAAAATTTCTTATTGCCCAACATAAGTCAAATCATTATGCTGTACAGTAAGTCCCCTACAAAGGAACTAATTCCATTCCGAGAATGCGTTCGTAAGTCCAATTTGTTTGTAAGTCCAACAGAGTTAGCCTAGGTACCCAATTAACACAGTCGGCTATATAGTACTGTACTGCAATAGGTTTATAATACTTTTCACACAAATAATACATAAAAAACAAAAAATAAAACATTTTTAATCTTACAGTACAGTACCTTGAAAAGTACATTAGTACAGTACAACAGCTGGCATACAGGGGCTGGCATCGAGTGAACAGGCAAGAAGAGTTACTGACTGGAGGAGGGAGAGGAGGTGGGAGATGGTGGAGTTGAGGGATTGTCAGCAACAGGAGATGGAGGGCAAGCTGCAGTTTCGCTCATGCCTGACATTGATGCACATGTTCTGGTTCCTTGCTGGATTCAGTTCTATCTAGCCTCTTTTCTCGTCATAGATGACATGGTACCACTGGATTGCATTCTGAATGGCTGCTGCAACCTTTGTGTACTGTTCTTTGTTTGGATCCTATGCCTCAAAAACTAACAGTGCCTCCTCAAATAAAGAAAATCCCCTTGCCATTTCCCGCATGGTGAATCTCTTCGGTTCCTCAGTTATTTCTTCTTCCTCTTGTCTCTCTTCATCCTTTCTCTGGGCTGCCAATTCCATCTTCTCACCTCGCTCCACTCTCTCAATTATTTTCAGTTTTGTTTCCATCGTTATCACTGCTTCTTAGCAGTACCAGCTACATCATCGCTGCTTTTATGCTTGCTTTGGGACATCCTGGGCTTGAAATAAAGATACTGTACTACTGTATTCTATACAGTACTGTAAAGTACACAAAAGCACAACCACTTGTAGAGGATGCACACACATGACAATGTACATCAGACACGTGAACTAACTTACATGATTGGATACGTGACCACACGTTCGCATATTTGACCTTTCACAACTTAAAGGTTCGTGTGTAGGGGACTTACTGTATGCCTTAAACTTAATGCTAAATGTCAAGTATATCTCCATAAAACTGGAAGAAAAAAACAAGTAATTTATAATAAAATTGCCATGTAAAACTTACTTGCTTTTGTCCATTCTATAAAGTTAACATGTTTATACAATTTAAGTTTAATTGGATTTAATTTTTATGAAAAAATAAGCAAACAGAATTTTTCTGTCATTTATTTGTTTAATAAGTATTTATTAGGCTTTGAAATTCTGTAAAGTTGAAGGAAATGAACATTTTCATTTGATTATGAATGAAATGTGGTTATGACGTATAATGTTAATATTGTGAATAAATTTCCTACTTCTTTGTACCATGAGGTCCTTTCAGAATGTCCCTATTTTTGTATGTGTCTCATTTATTATACAATGTATTCTGATACCTTGGCCCAGTAATACTCATTTAATTCTCATATGAAGAGAAAATATCCTGAGTTAAAGTACCACTGAACATTTGGCTTATATTAAGAAACAGAATGGTCCTGGTGGGAACTAAAATGTCTTTCACCGATACCTTACTAATGAGTGAGATAATGTTATGTGACCAGTTAGCTCCCTGGTGGGATTGTTAGGATGCCTAAATTTAGCAAAGTCTTAGTGTAAGTGTGTACTTATGTGTGTTCTTGCATGTATATGTGTGGTGTATTTAAGAAGTTTTAACAGATGTTTGGTTAGGTTAATAACCATTGGCTTAAGTGTGGTTTCTGGATACTAGTAATAGGTCTATTTCACTGAAGTTTTGAAAGTTCCTCTACAGTGTGAACATACTTTATCTAGAACTTTGAATTCCTATAACACTATAGTTATTGTCTACTTTAAAGTCTTGTTTTTAATATTTGTTCTATGCATAAACAAAAAGATACAGCATGTTGTTTAGTACTTAGAAAGTTACAATTTACTTCTTAACATTTTTCGTATTTAAGTTCGTAACTGAAGATGGTCAGATTGACCACTTTGGGAGTGAAAGGAAAAAATAAAGGCATATTTACTTTTAAATTCACCTGCTAGATGTGCTCATTGTATGCTCTGTTATATATGCAAGGCCAGGGTGACTGGAAGTGCAATTGTCAGGCTTTTTCATAAACTGGATAACCATTTGTTACTGCGCAGCACATTACCTTTACATAGGAGCAATCAGGAGAAAAGGTGAAATAGGCAAGCATTCTGCACTACAGAATACCACCTTTAACAGCTAACCAGCATTACTCAACTGCTGTACAGCTGTGTCTAGTGCACAAAAATACATAGGCGATTAGAACTATGTTTGATAAATAATCCTTTAACAAAATTCTTTTCACCTTAAATGTCTCTATACCAGTGCAGGTCCAGATTACCAGTTAAACCCAAAGGTAAATAGCACATGTAAATAAATGTATAATAACTTCAAGGAGGTCTTTATTTTTAAAAGAATGATGGCAATGATGAGTCAATCACTAGACAGTTTTTGACTACTCAGAAAGAAAAGGCTGCACACATTTTCTTAAATCAGGAGGGCCACAAATTAGATAACAATCTGTTTACTTTCAAACAAAATGCAGTAAAGAGAAATGAAGTTTTACCTCAAATATTCAAACCAATAATAACTTGAAGTTGTTCACCTCACTAACTTAGAAGATAGTTGAATAACAGCAACAAAATACCATACAAAATGAGGTTTACCACTTGAGGCAAAACTTAAAACAAGTAAAAACTTATACAACATGCTAAAGAATAACCTTTTCAACAGCTAGTGGCTTATTTCAAGGACTCTTTGATCACCTGAGAATGTTGCTCCCCTCCCCTCCCCACAAGTCCTCAGGTTGTTTGCTAATGACTCATTATCCTAATGGGGCGCCACTCCTTCCTCTTTAGGAAACTTGGAGGGATTTTTCAATTGTGATCAGGACTTGGGCTTTTTTCTGGTGTAAGGCTTATTGATCTAGACCTGGACGTGGTTGCTGAGGAAGATCTGGACCCAGAGGAGGACTTGGACTTGGAACTTCGAGTAGATCTGGATCTAGAGGTTGGTGGAGATCTATCATCAGAGCAGGATGGAGACTTCGCATGGCTGAAGGGAGATCGACGCCGAGAACTGTAATCAGAAACTCAATATGGGTCCCTTATTCTGCGTGAAAAAAATAAAAGAGTCAAAGTTGTCATGATCTGTGATTCCAAATTATATAATTGAATATAACTCAGATTACTAAAATTAAATTTTCTCATTAATTAACCAGATATACTTTCTGATGGAGTAAGTTCATTTGATGTGACTTTCATTTAAAAAATTTTTAGAATTAATATTTCAGCAAATTGTTGACAAGGCATCTTTTCTTATGTATCATGTCCATGGGACTCTAAGAAATGAGCTTGACAATGATAGGGGTAGAAAATAGTATTCCATTAAGTATTTCTCACCTGCAATGAACATTGTGTGCTCTTTACAAGTGGCAGAGAGGGGGAAATTTCCCCCTCTACCCCTCTTGAGTTCTTGTGGCTGGACTAATAAGAAAATTGGCACAAGGCAGATCAACAGGAGAAAAAGAAACACGTTTTAATTCTTGTGCACAGGAGTCTCATAGAAATGGGACCTAAGGAGTAGCCAAAGCAGGAAGCTTTCATACTTTTTAGATAAACTATAAATTTGTGAGGAGTTGACAGGACAAAGAAACTTAGGCTTTTGGTGCTGAATTAGTGAAAAATCTAAACAGGTAGTAGGGGTAGTCAGTTAAAGAAGTAATAAGGTTTGTTTATGCAGGCTTCTCTGCCTGAATTCCCTGTCTCTGGTGATAAGGTTGTCCTTCTACCTCCAGATGCAGGGAGAGCACCTTTCACATGAGAGATTTATCTCCTGCTTTCAGAGGGACAGAGAAGAAGTATCTTGTGTCCCTTTTGTACTGGCTGTTTCTTAAGTAACTTTAATTTAAAATAATCAATATGCCATTGATTGGCATTGTTGGGCCCCAACAAAAGCCACAGCATCTTCTTTTTTTTTTTTTTCATTTTAACATCTTTATTAGAGTATAATTGCTTTACAATGGTATGTTAGTTTCAGCTTCACAACAAAATGAATCAGTTATATATATACATATGTTCCCATATCTCTTCCCGCTTGCATCTCCCTCCCTCCCACCCTCCCTATCCCACCCCTCCAGGCAGTCACAAAGCACCCAGCTGATCTCCCTGTGCTATGCGGCTGCTTCCCACTAGCTATCTACCTTACGTTTGGTAGTATATATATGTCCATGCCTCTCTCTCGCTTTGTCACAGCTTACCCTTCCCCCTCCCCATATTCTCTAGTAGGTCTGTGTCTTTATTCCTGTTTTACCCCTAGGTTTTTCATGACATTTTTTTCCTTAAATTCCATATATATGTATTAGCATACGGTATTTGTCTCTCTCTTGCTGACTTACTTCACTCTGTATGACAGACTCTAGGTCTATCCACCTCATTACAAATAGCTCAATTTCGTTTCTTTTTATGGCTGAGTAATATTCCATTGTATATATGTGCCACATCTTCTTTATCCATTCAGCTGATGATGGACACTTAGGTTGTTTCCATCTCCGGGCTATTGTAAATAGAGCTGCAATGAACATTTTGGTACATGACTCTTTTTGAATTATGGTTTTCTCAGGGTATATGCCCAGTAGTGGGATTGCTGGGTCATGTGGTAGTTCTATTTTTAGTTTCTTAAGGAACCTCCATACTGTTCTCCACAGTGGCTGTATCAATTCACATTCCCACCAGCAGTGCAAGAGTGTTCCCTTTTCTCCACACCCTCTCCGGCATTAATTGTTTCTAGATTTTTTGATGATGGCACAGCATCTTCTGCACGTTATTAATTCCTATGTATGTGCTCTGGTTATTCACTACTGCATGACAACCTACATCAAAATTTAGTGGCTGAAACAAATTTATCATTATTTTATCTCATAATTCTAAGACACTGGAATCCAGGCAGGGCTTGGATTAAGATGACAGGGCTTAATTTCTTAAGCTTCTTTCTTAAGATTCTTAATTTCTTAGGGCTTCTTTCTTCATTTTATTAGCTGAATTAGCTAAGGAGTCTGGGACGGCTCTTTTGGAACTACTGGGTGTTGGCTGGTTCCTATCTCCCACCCCCCCACCCCGCTTTCCAGAGCCAGTCCATGTAGTCTGGTAGATTTTTTTTTTTTCAGCCCTCGCTTGCAATTGATCCACACCTTTGAAAATGTCTTTCCAGAGACTTCCCTGGTGGAGCAGTGGATAAGACTCCGCACTCCCAATTCAGGCAGATGGGGTTCAATCTCTGGTCAGAGAACTAGAAAAAAAAATATTATTTTAGAATTTTATTTATTTTTTATACAGCAGGTTCTTATTAGTCATCCATTTTATACACATCAGTGTATACATGTCAATCCCAATCTCCCAATTCATCCCCCCAACACCCCCCGCCACCACTTTCCCCCCTTGGTGTCCATACATTTGTTCTCTACATCTTTGTCTCTATTTCTGCCCTGCAAACTGGTTCATCTGTACCATTTTTCTAGGTTCCACATATATGCGTTAATATATGATATTTGTTTTTCTCTTTTTGACTTACTTCACTCTGTATGACAGTCTCTAGATCCATCCACGTATCTACAAATGACCCAATTTCATTCCTTTTTATGGCAGAGTAATATTCCATTGTATATATGTACCACATCTTGTTTATCCATTCATCTGTTGATGGGCATTTAGGTTGCTTCCATGACCTGGCTATTGTAAATAGTGCTGCAATGAACATTGGGGTGCATGTGTCTTTTTGAATTATGGTTTTCTCTGGGTATATGCCCAGTAGTGGGATTGCTGGATCATATGGTAATTCTATTTTTAGTTTTTTAAGGAACCTCCATACTGTTCTCCATAGTGGCTATATCAATTTACATTCCCACCAACAGTGCAAGAGGCTTCCCTTTTCTCCACACCCTCTCCGGCATTCGTTGTTTGTAGATTTTCTGATGATGCCCATTCTAACTGGTGTGAGGTGATACCTCACTGTAGTTTTGATTTGCATTTCTCTAATAATTAGTGATGTTGAGCAGCTTTTCATGTGCTTCTTGGCCATCTGTATATCTTCTTTGGAGAAATGTCTATTTAGGTCTTCTGCCCATTTTTGGATTGGGTTGTTTGTTTTCTTAATATTGATCTGCATGAGCTGTTTATATATTTTGGAGATTAATCCTTTGTCCATTGATTCATTTGCAAATATTTTCTCCCATTCTGAGGGTTGTCTTTTCTTCTTGTTTGTAGTTTCCTTTGCTTTGCAAAAGATTTTAAGTTTCATTAGGTCCCCTTTGTTTGTTTTTATTTCCATTACTCTAGGAGGTGGATCAGAAAAGATCTTGCTGTGAATTATGTCAAAGAGTGTTCTTCCTATGTTTTCCTCTAAGTGTTTTATAGTGTCCAGTCTTACATTTAGATTTCTAATCCATTTTGAGTTTACTTTTGTGTATGGTGTTACGGAGTGTTCTAATTTCATTCTTTTACATGTAGCTGTCCAGTTTTCCCAGCACCACTTATTGAGGAGACTGTCTTTTCTCCATTGTGTATCCTTGTCTCCTTTGTCATAGATTAGTTGACCATAGGTGTGTGGGTTTATCTCTGGGCTTTCTATGCTGTTCCATTGATCTATATTTCTGTTTTTGTGCCAGTACCATATTGTGTTGATTACTATAGCTTTGTAGTATAGTCTGAAGTCGGGGAGCCTGATTCCTCCAGCTCCGTTTTTCTTTCTCAAGATTGCTTTGGCTATTCAGGGTCTTTTGTGTCTCCATACAAATTTTAAGATTTTTTTGTTCTAGTTCTGTAAAAAATGCCATTGGTAATTTGATAGGGATTGCACTGAATCTGTAGATTGCTTTTGGTCATATAGTCATTTTCACAGTATTGATTCTTCCAATCCAATAACATGGTATATCTCTCCATCTCTGTCACCTTTGATTTCTTTCATCAGTGTCTTATAGTTTTCTGATTACAGGTCTTTTACCTCCTTAGGTAGGTTTATTCCTAGGTATTTTATTTTTTTTGTTGCAATGGTGAATGGGATTGTTTCCTTAATTTCTCTTCTGAACTTTTGTTGTTAGTGTATAGAAATGCAAGAGATTTCTATGCATTAATTTTGTATTCTGCAACTTTACCAAATTCATTGATTAGCTCCAGTAGTTTTCTGGTGACATCTTTAGGATTCTCTATGTATAGTATCATGTCATCTGCAAACAGTGACAGTTTTACTTCTTCTTTTCCAATTTGTATTCCTTTTATTTCTTTTTCTTCTCTGATTGCCATGGCTAGGACTTCCAAAACTGTGTTGAATAATAGTGGCGAGAGTGGACATCCTTGTCTTGTTCCTGATCTTAGAGGAAATGCTTTCAGTTTTTCACCATTGAGAGTTATGTTTGCTGTGGGTTTGTCGTTTATGGCCTTTATTATGTTGAGGTAGGTTCCCTCTATGCCCCGTTTCTGGAGAGTTTTTATCATAAATGGGTGTTGAATTTTGTCAAAAGCTTTTTCTACATCTGTTGAGATGATCATATGGTTTTTCTTCTTCAATTTGTTAATACGGTGTATCACCTTGATTGATTTGCATATATTTAAGAATCCTTGCATCCCTGGGATAAATCCCTAGTCTAGCAGATTTCTACTGTATTTAGATTTCTTACAAAATGGTCAGGTTTATAAGAGACCATAGTAGAAGCATCAGTCCTCTTAAAGGCTAGGCCCAGGCCAGTATACAGTATCAGCTCTGCATCACTTCTATGATATTCCATTGGTTAAAGCAACCATAGCCCAGACCAGGTTCAAAAGAAAGGAAAAAAGAATCTCTCAGTGAAAGAAGTGTGAAGGATTTGCAGCCATCTTTAATCTACCACAGTCAATCCCCTGGGCAGATAATATTTACATTTTTCTCACATGAAAAAGTACATTCACCCCCTTTCAAGGCCACTAAACTCTTATTTCCTTATGATAATGTATGAACGTCCAGGACTTTGTCATCTTAATTAGGTCTAGAAATCGAAGAGACTCTTCAGGTGCATCTCCTCGAGTTTTACTCCTTAAAGAGAATACCTGGGAAATAAAAAGACACGTTATCTGCCCTCCTCACATCTATATATACAATATTGAGATAGGCATAGGATAGCATTAGTTGACAGTTCTGTTCAAGAGAAGGAATAGTTCACAGTAATTCCAAAATTCTACTGACTGCATGATTCCAGTTTCTTGGTTTAGGGCCCAGGCCCATTTCCTGGGTCACCAATTGGTCCTGTAATATCTTAGTTCAGCCTTCTGAGTCATCCTATCTTCATTAAATGGTCCGTGTTTGTAGCTGAGTAGCTTTCTTAGTGTTCTTACTGTATGCAAAACTTTGAGGGTACCAAGAATTCTTCTCATTCTGAACTGTGTCTGTCCCTTTTAGTCTAAGCTCATGGTGCTTCTAATAGCACAAATTCTCCATCTTGCTCTCTCTCTTTCCCTCTCTCCCTCTCCCCGCCCCCACCACCTGTTGGGTTGCTTATGATTCTTTTTGGGTGTTCAATCCATTAAACAAAATCTACACCCACATTTCCTTCTAAGACAAGTCCTTATCTACCTTGGGCCACCTAAAATCTTTCTGAGCTCTTAAACAAGGATCTGTAGCTATAGCATTTACTTCTTTACCCTGAGACTGCATTTTACTGTCCAAGTTCTGTTTTTTGCTCTGAGGTCATTGTTTAACTTTGACTCTTCTTAGCTGGAAAGGCTATCCTGGGTACTCTATGTTTTGTCTACATTCTTTTCTAAAACTGAATAATTGCTTTCTTAGTTTATCTCTTTCTTCTCGTATATTATTAGAGGCATTTAAAGAGGTTAATTGTTTTTTTTTACTCTTTCTAGACATCTCCTTAGTCAGATTTATGAGTTTATTAGGTATACTTGCTATTTTCCAAAACCCTCCAGGTGATGGTTTTGCTAATTTTTTGTTTTGCAGTAGATAACTTAGGGTCTAGTTCTCCATGTACTCATTGACTTTCTTTCAGTTCTTTCAAATTTTAACAGAATTATATCATGGCCTACTAAGGGACACATAATATGCATTGTTTTAGTTGTTCAAGCTCCTTTATTACTTTCTCAATGAAAAGGATTTTAGTTCTTAATTACATCAGTTACCTTAAGAGAAACCATTCCCAGGTAAAGGTGAATTGATGGGTATTTTGTCCCAGTTAACAAAAATAACAGTGTACATGTCAGAAGTGTTAAAAATTGTATGGACTTCTATCCATTTAAAGGACTGTATGTCTTTACATAAATTAGTTTTATCAGAACAAGACGTATATTCTTCATGAGAATTGGGTTTGATTTATGTTGGAGAGGAGAAAGTGCTGAACCAGCTTTTGGGGACTTAGATTCCTGTCCTGGCTCCGCTATAAATAAGCCACAGTACTTGAGACAGTCAACTCCTGGGCTCAGGTTTTAACCTTTCTTAAATGAGGGAGTTAAACCAGTTGATCTTTGTGTTCTATCCAAGCTGTAAAATATCACTTACGTAAATAAAATTGTTGAAATGTTCATTTTCATAACTTTGACAAAAATTTAAACAAATTTATTGAAACTAATATTACAATTAAAATGCTAAAAGTCCTTTTCCAAATGTTAGTTTAGAGACTGTGTTGGATTCAATTCTCTGGCAATGCTTTACTCATTTAAAATGATAATCACTATATGATTTGGATCAAGTAAAGAATAATTTCAGAAACTTCAGAGTTTTGTTATCTAAGAGACTTATACCTGATTTGAAAGCCAGGAAACACATGTACCTGTTTTACTGTCTGCCTTACATTGTCTGATTTGGGGCAATAATTCTTAACACATTTTAACACCTGTTGTAATAAACAGGGTCATGTGTTTCATGAGGTGATTTGAGAATTTCTCAGTTTGGCATCAACTTTGTCCTTGCAACTGAAATAATTAGAAGTCTAATGGAAACTTCTCTTCATGGAGTTTATTCTCCTTGCTCAATATTCCTATTTCTTTATCATCCACAAATATTTGTAAACTTACTACTATGTGTACGTACCTGTTCTAGATGCTATACGTTTCTCGTTTTATTTATCTACTACATGAAAGGATTGAAGTGAATTGGTTAAATATATTCTCCGGTTGTTCCAAACCTCTTTACTTGATAGAAAGGATAGGAAACCTGAGCCACTAGAAGAATGATGAACCATATATTGTGGGTGGCATCCCAAGTAGAGTTGCCTCCTGGGAGAGTGTGCTGATCAATATGTACAAGTAATTAAAATCGATTTTAAAGCAGTATTTACAAATATAACTTAATAAATTCATTTTTCAGTTTCATTCCCAAATTTTCCAAATTTCTTATGATTTTAGAGTTGTTAACTAGAATTATAAAACTAATAGCTTCTGAGTTTATTAACTTATAAGGAACATAGCCTAAAACCCAATATATAATTCTGGAATATGGTAACCCAGTCAGGGTCTTTTCACTTCCTAGTTCTGTGTGAAAGACTGGACAGCCTTCCCAGTCAGAGCTTCCTTATTTTATTGTCTTGTTGCTATCCTCAAACTGCAACACTTGGTATAAACTGGGTGGAAGATATTAATTATCTTAAGGTAGGGCTGTGATTTGCTTAAGTCTAGGCCCTTCAGTCCTGAAAAAAATGTATGCCTTACAATGGAATATTTTCATCCTTTAAAAAGAGACGCCATTTGTGAAAACATGGATGAACCTGGAGGATATTATATTAACGGAAGTAAGGCAGTCTCAGAGGTAAAAATACTACATTCCACTTATATGACCTATGTAAAATAGTCAAACTCATAGAAACAGAGAATAGAATGGTGGTTGCTAGGGACTGCGGGAAGGGAGAAAAAGGGTGTTCAACAGGTATGAATTTTCAGTTATGCAAGATGAATAAGTTCTAGAGATCTGCTGTACAACATAGCACCTATAGTTAACAGTACTGTATTGTGCACTTAGAAGTACATTAAGTCGGTAGATCCCATTTTAAGTTTCCTTATCACAAAACAAAATGAAACAAAACAGAAAATACCCAGAGAGATGCAAGGAAACTTTGGGAGGTGATGGACATGTCTATCACCTTGATTGTGGTGATGGTTTCACAGGTTTATTCATATGTCCAAACTCATCAAATTTGTATGCATTAAATATATATTAAATATATATAAACTAAATATATTAAATATGTATTATATTGCATAATTAGGTATATGTGATTTAAATGTATACATTAAATATGTGCAACTATATATAAATATATATTAAATATAAATTATGTACATTAAATACGTATAATTATACCTCAATAAAGCTGTTTTGAAAACAGCAACAAAGAATGGTTGGTATTCAGAAAGGAGCAACAGCATGAAGCTTTTACCACCTCTAGAGCTGAGGGGCAAGAGTTGGAAAAGGTATTACCAAAATTTGTGAGAACTAGCACTTTGGAAGTGGGCCTGCCCAGTGGGAGAGCTAGTTATCCAGGGATTCAGAAATTGCCCGAGACATGGCTCTGGAGCATGGAAGGAATGGAGGAGATATCCGCCAACCCTTTTTCTCCTAACTTACATCCAGTTAATGTTCCTCTGGCTGAACTCAAAATGAAGCTAAGACAGCCTGGGATATGGAGTTTGAATGGTACAAACTTCCAAGGCACAGAACAATTAGAGGAGAGCAGAAAATGAAGCAGAATATGTGAACAAACAGAGAATGACTAGCGTATGCTGTGTGTTTGTCTTGCCTTCCTAGGATCATGAATACCTTGATTCCGGCACTTATCTATTTTACATTAAAGTATCCACTATAAGAGGCCATAAGTAACTCTTTGTGATCCCTGCTTGATAAATTAAGTGCTTCATTTTGCAAAAGGGACTTTTCAGGATACTTTTGTTCTTGTTTTTTACTTTATTTTCCCTCCTTGAAGTCCCAAGTTTTTATTGAATTGGCTGTCTACCTTCTAAGTCAACTGTGTTGGTGGTTTTATTTTAAAGAGTTATTGAGTGAAGAAAATTTTCAGATTAAATCTGATAAGTGGCATTATATTAATGCTATCTTGAGGGTCCTTCTCAGTCCTTTCTGAATCCTTCTGATTCTGTTCATGTTTGTACTTTCTAAGTTAATCCTCATGTTGAAATGAAGCTTAGGCTTTGCTTTACTGACTCCTATAGGTCAATAAGATGAATTTGTTAATTTATCAGGGTCAGCTCCATGACCATATTTGATTTTGGTCTTATGTACCTTAATTTTGAACTGTAATTTATGACTTACTCTGTCATCATCCATCGAGAGCTTTACTGGAAAGAAATATACTAAGGCAGAAAAATGGGTTGCATGGGTTGGATTTGATGTTCCTTATGTTGTTCTAATCCTCTTTTTGTGAGAAACTAGATATAAAGCAAAAACTTCAGTCATAATTCAGTTCATAGTGTGATCAAATTAGCGTGGAGCTGACATCTGCATTCATAGGCCTGATTCAACAGTCAGTGTGATTATGGAAGACGTATTTTACTTCTCTATATCTCAGATGCCATATCAATAAAATATGAGAACTGAAGTGCTTTATATTTTATATTGCATTCAGCTCCTAATATTCTTAATCAGGAAGTGAATTGAAAGTTACTGAAGGCTTTTTCTTCCAGTCAGTACCCTATAATTTGAACAATGAAAAAAGAAAGTGGCATTGCATTATAATTTTTATTTCCATATAAAAGTTTGTGGACTCATTCTGTTCAAACACTCTTCTCCTACCTAATTTGAAAAAAATAAATAAATAAATAAAACATACTGAGCAATAGAAAACATTGAACTTGTGTTGTTTCCTTTTCCTGGACTGAAAAGTAGTTTCTTAAAACTTGTTTGTGCTCCTAGGTCAGTAGAACCAATTTATTACCCTTCAACTAAGCACGAACACTTCATTGCAGTGACCGTGATGTTCACAACATCTTAAGTTTGACTGATACCCTTATTGTAAATGATGGTGTAACTACCTACCAAGAGTTCAAAAATTATGAAAGGAAACTCTTTGTGCCACTTGGCATCAAAATATCTTGAAAGCAGATGAAGTAGTGCAGTCAGCAAAAAATGGCAACAAGAAAGGGAAGAGAATGGAGAACAATAGATGAGGGACCCTAAAGAAAGCAGTTGGATTCTTCCGTTTTAAAATAACTTGATATGAAAGAAAAAAAATCCCTAGCTCATTATATCGTTTCCATTTTCCTGTTTTTTCCATTTTCCTGATTACTTGAAACTATTTAAGACTGCATTAAAATTTTTGAAAAAATAATATTTCTTTCAGTAAACATCTCTCATTGAAAGTATCTTATCTGGTCATTACGAATTTTTTGTGCCTCAAAAACAAACATAAATCACAGCCAGACATGGGCATTTGAAACTGACCATAATATACCCTCAGAGAATTTAGTGTGGAAGGTGATTTTAAATTTACTTTTGCTTTCTTCAGCTCCTCATTTCCATTAAGAAACTTCCTAAGGGCTTTGGGGCTTGTCTCCCTAGAATCTATTCATTCTTTCAAAAAATTTCAATTTATTTCATCATATTCTTGGAGAGTTTATTATTAGAACCAAGCTCCCCCATGGGGATGGAGAGTAGCATATTAGTTATAGTGAAAGGGCTAGGACGGGTAGCCCTTTCTTATTATATGAGGTTCTGAAACTCCATGGGCTTTCCTTTTCTCAATCACTCCCCGGTGGAATGAATGAGAGATTAAGCAATATTGGAGGATCTTGGAGTCTACTTTCCCAAGGAAGCAGTAGAACAATTTCAGTATTCAAAGGGAGTAAGACATAGGAGGGAGAGGGATTGGTGAGGAATGGGGAAGGGGAGAAAAGAAGAATGGGGCAATCTTAATTTACCCATTCTTTTTTTTTTTTAATTGAAGAATTTGTTTTGTACTCTAAGGCAGATAGTCAACTGCAACTCTAAGTTCCTGGAAGGCAAGAACTCCTCTTTATCAGTTTCTGTAGATAATAAGTCATAGAGGGTAATGTGAATAAGAACTCTCTGAATAGTTTATGATGAGAATTAATGGAGGCACACTAGTCATATATTCCCAGAAGTTTCATATTCTAACTAAATTTTAAGACAAAATTAAGTATTATACAATGGAATATTACTCAGCCATAAAAAGAAATGAAATTGAGTTATTTGTCATAAGGTGGATGGACCTAGAGTCTGTCACACAGAGTGAAGTAAGTCAGAAAGAGAAAAACAAATACCATATGCTAACACATATATATGGAATCTAATAAAAAAAAAAGGTTCTGAAGAACCTAGGAGCAGGACAGGAATAAAGACGAAGGCATAGAGAATGGACTTGAGGACACAGGGAGGGGGAAGGGTAAGTTGGGACGAAGTGAGCGAGTGGCATGGACATATATACACTACCAAATGTAAAATAGATAGGTAGTGGGAAGCAGCCGCATAGCACAGGGAGGTCAGCTCGGTGGTTTGTGACCACCTAGAGGGGTGGAATAGGGAGGGTGGGAGGGAGACGCAAGAGGGAGGCGATATGGGGATATATGTATATGTATAGCTGATTCACTTTGTTATAAAGCAGAAACTAACACACCATTGTAAAGCAATTATAGTCCAATAAAGGTGTTAAAAAATAAAAAAATAAAAAGCAAATACAGTCAAAAAATCCTATTAATATTGTTAGCACTAAATGAAATACTTGAAGCGTAGATGTATGTTCTTATTGTGACAAGTACATGGTTAGTTCTTTTTAAATGGTAGTTGCTTTTATTTTTAGGTAAAAGGTCTTCTTACGTTTAGTATAGCTTTCTGTATACATCTTAGGATGCTAGATAGTATGAAGAGTTATTTTTTTTTCCTTCTGACAGGATTTCAGACTTTATAATGTATTCATTTTTATTCTGTTATCTACAGCAAAGATGATAGAAGTGCTAGAAAGGATAGAAATTCCTCACAAAATGGATGAGTGTCCTTCAAGCATTCAGCTCTCAGAAAATGGTTTGCTTTCATCCTATCAAATGACATTAAGCTTGTCAGATCAAAACAAGTACCGGGACATAGAAAAGGTGAAAAAAATGCTGATGCCAAGAAGGTACAATTTGGGCTTTTTTTTTTTTTTTTTTTAAAAAGAACAGCAGTACAAAAACCTAGAGGCTTAATTGTGAGTGAAATAATCCTGTGTCACAGGATGTGAGATTAGAAGAGTGTTCATTATTTCCTAAAACAACATACCTTGACAGCCGGAATACTTTTTTTTTTCCTTTATTTTTTTCTGTTTGCTTGTCAAATCTTTTCAAATCTCATAGCTCCCTCCTGTGTTTATAGAGGAACTAGCCTTTTCTCATCAGCCTGTGCTATATCTCCTCATCAGGTCCGTAGATTTTGCAGCAGAGGGAACTTCACTGCATGAATTTCCCAGTAATCAAGTTGAAATTAAAATATTTTATAGTCCCTGGAAAGTGGCAGGAGAGCACTGAGAAGGAATTCTCTGGAGTAAAATGCTGGTATTTATTTAAAATAAAATGTAAATTTATTCATTTCTTTCTGTTTCTTTTTAAATCTGGTGTTTTCAGTTATAAAATACTTACCTCAAGTAATATGATTTTTAGTAACCTCTTTGGAAGTTATCGACATAGAATCTGAAGTCTGCAGCCCTAAAATTAACTCACCATGCATTTCTCAAGTGGTTATGCGCAAGTTATTATGCCAAATATCATGGGTGGGGATGGGAAGACAAAAACCCAGTTTCTCTCTCTAAGGCTCATAATCCTGGATAGGATAGGTATGCCATGGAAAGAGCACATTACCTTAGCTATGGTTTTGACCCTGCGTCTAGCTACCCATATGATCTCTGGACATGGTACTTACCTTCAGGCAGAGAAGTGCAGTCATCTCACTTATGCAAAGAGGGGAATAGACTGGGCCACTGTTTCCTAAATTTAGGTGGTTATGAACTAATCTGGATCATTGTTTTCTTTTCTTTTTTTTTTTTAACATCTTTATTGGAGTATAATTGCTTTACAATGGTGTGAAAACAAGCTCTCAAATTCTACATTCTTAAGTTGCGTCAGTGAGGCAGAACTTTATGAAAGAGAGATGAAAAAAAAGGTAAAATGAGGAAGAAGGTTAAAAAAAATAAGTAAAACTTAAGTGGGAGGGGGGCTTAAGTGAGGTAGAGACAGAACAAGGGAAAAAGAAAAGAAAAGAAAACAAATTACGTACAAGTTTAAGGGATCCAGTGTCATGAGTGGCAGTATAAATATATGGAGAGGAGAAAAATAACCACATCTCTTATTTCTGTTTCAAATACCTTAAGTGTAATTTAAGCCTCACAAATACCTATGGAGTATGTATCACCATCCTTGCTTAAAAGATAAAGAAAGAAATTTGTAGGACTTGGGAAAAATGCTTACGATGCCTAACTCATTTTGTTCGTTTCTAAAACTCAATCTTGTTCTTTAACCTGTACCAAACCGTCACTAAAAGAATCCCTAGTTACTGTACTAAAGCACTAGTTCTCAGACTCAGCCATACATTGGAATCACCTGAGAAACCCTAAAACATACTAATGCCTGAGTCTCACTCACTGTAAGAAATTTCAATTTAATTGAAGTATGGCCTGATAATCTGGATTTTTAAAGCTCTTTGGGTGATTCTAATGTGTACCAAAGTTTGAGGATGGCTCAAGTCCTTGACTTTCTTGCCAGTTATATAGTTCAGTAGGTTCCTAAGGACTTTGTCAACATTAGACCTTTTAATTAATATTTCAAATGCAAGTCATTTAATAACTTTATGAAGGAAGAGGCTCTGCTCCAAATTGTTCATGTCAGGAAGTTTGTACTTCTGCAAATAACAAGAATTAACATGGTTGTCAATTCCCCTTTCCTCATACCTGGAGGCTACACCCGTCCTTGATTTTCTGGTTAAGTGACCTTATCGCTGTCATCACAAGGGGCAGAAGACACCGCTTGTGCTTCTCTTAGGACTGTTCTCTGTTCTGTTACACAGCATATAGCCACAGCTGCCACCCTGATAGCAGTTTCCTCTTTTTCAAGTGTCTAGGCCTTTTGCACCCCCTTGGTAGTCTATCAGAGAGTACAATTGCCCTCTTCTGTTGAAATGTGGGTGAAAAAACTTTCTTCAATCATTTGCCACACACAGCTATTTTGTATAATCTATTTTGTCCTCAGAAGATTTATTAATTGAAATAAAAATAGGGTGAGATTATTTAGAAATCATGGCCAGTTTTCAGTGTTGTCTTCTGGATGACAACTCTAGATAAACTATTTAATGTCAAACACATGTGTGGTTTTTGAGCCTCAAATTTGGTCAACCTATTAGTTGAGCCCACATCTGTATCTACTTATATTTGTTTTTTTGGTCTCTTAAACAAGCTGATTCATTCCTAGGCCTCAGTTGTTTGTTTTGCATACATGCAAGACTTCAAGTGTTGTATTGTACTTTCAGTTAAGACTGCCACTTATGCTTTGCTATACTCTGCAAAATCCCACTTAGAGTAGCTTGCCAAGGAGACACATTTTGGGGTTGCAAATTTTGCTCCCCTACAAAAACAATGTTTATGTTTTTATTTCAAGTGTGTAATCAAACATTCAAGATATATGTATTGCACATATGTGTATTTCTTTTACTTCTGTTATATACAAATTGAATACTATACAAAGTAGTGTGTATGTGTCTTGGTGCCGTCATGACTATTGTGGGAAAACATGTACACATATGCACATGCACATAGGAAAGCCAGCAAAAGAGCTATTAATGGCTATTTGTGTACATGGGAGGGGCCATACTATCATGACACTTGTCTTTAAAGTGTCCAATAGATAACATTTATGAGCACACTCTAGGCACCAAAATATACTTCATTTTTTCCCTAAGTGGCAGAGTAGCTTTTCTCTTAGAATTGGAATCATTTTCTGGCACTTAAACAATGACATTATATTGAGCAGTTATGCCATTTGTTCATTCATTACATATTTATTTTTAATTTTCAGTTCTATTCTTTGATTTATTTATGCCCTTCCTCCTTCAATAAATGATTTGACATAAATGTACATTATTAGATAAATTGAGATGTGTGCACATTTTTAAAGGGTAATTTGGAAAGTGATATTTATTTGGAAGGGTAAATGAGAAGGATGGGGTAGTAAGTCAAAACATGTGAAAGAAAAAACTCTCAAAAATAAGTTGAAGATGAGAAAATAAATGCCTTTCACTTAATAAAACAAGAAATAATAAAGATAAAGGAAGTAAAAACTGCCAGTGCCCACATTTCAATTGCAGAGTGGCTCATATAACCCAATATTGTACTTTGAGTTCCCAAATTGGATTTTAGGTCTAATTCTGCTACCATATTGCACTGTGACTTTGGAAGAGTCATTAAACCTCTCTTGTCCTTGTTTTTCTTTTAGATATAATGTGTTTCCATTAGATAAGTGACTTTGAAACTGAAGAAGTAACATCCTCTAAATGGGCAATGACACAGACCCCGGAGTCAGGGGGCCTAGATTTTTTTTTTAATTTAATTTAATTTTTTTATACAGCAGGTTCTTATTAGTTATCCATTTTATACATATTAGTGTATATATGTCAATCCCAATCTCCCAACAGAGGGTCTAGATTTGAATCTCATCCCTGACATTTGCTGGGTGTGTCCTTGACCTTCTGTTTTCACATCTATAAAATGAAGATAGTAATAGTACTTTCCTCATGAAGTTTTGGAAGAGATTAATTATGTTAAGATATGTTAGGTGCTCGGGCTTGTGTCTAGTGCCTAATAATGGTTGCGTTAACTACTATCATTGTTATCATTTAAAACTATACTCAGGTGAGCCAAATGGCCCCTTAGAGCTCTTTCAGGGGCTCCATTGACCAGAGGAGAAAAAAAAGGTGCTGTAAGAATATGACTATACAAAATTAAAGTTTTAAAATAAAATAATGTGATTATATTGGCATAAAGTATATTCTAAAAATCTATGGGTTTCAGTGATTCTCACATTTTGAGTACAAGGACCCTTTTTCAAGGCCTTAAATTTTAAAATGGCTTCCTCTACAAGAGATTAAATTTTTAGCATTCATTCATTCATTGAAACAATACAATCATTTCAGTAAAAATGTTCAATAAATTTGCATGTATTAGGGTAACTGATAGGAATTTACTATTTTTTTCCCCAAGACAAACTATTGGTTGGAAGAACTTGAAGGATTCTGGAGAGGGTATGATAAATTCCTTTAAGATGATTAAGAAACTTCTTGGAGAGAAAGATTTGAGATCCCAAATTCTTCTTTTCCACAGGATTCAAAGTTAAGAAAACTTGTTATAGTGAGCGTGACTATTCTTACCCAAGATCCTTAAAGTAAAATCTCTTCAAGTTTGCATATTAATTAAAATAGTAATAGATGTGTAACAGATAAATACTAAAATCTCAGCAGTTTGAAACAATGAAATCTGTTCTTCATTCACATAATAAGAGGTGTGGCTAGTTCTGATCAGATAGTTTCCTATAACTGGTGATTCAGGATTTAGCTCCCTTCAATCACACAGCTTCCTTATCTTTAAAATGTGAATGCCTGGTTAACCTTGGGAATCAATATCTAGATAGCAGAAAGGGAAAGAGAAGGTGTAGGACCACATAGAACAAGTAGCATACATCCTGTCTTCTGATACTCATTGACCAAAAGTAAGTTATATGACCAAACCTACATTGACAGGAAACAGGGAAATGTAATCTCACTGTGCACACAAGAAGAAAGCAGTTGGACTTGGTAAACAGCTGGCTGGTGTCTACCAGAGGATAAAGGTTTTATTTGGTGTGATTTTGGTGGTAATATGGGAAGAATGGGAATTACAGTTTAGTGAAGTGATGAAAATGTTCCATCCTAGATCTCCTAGGAGGGAGGATTGCACTTTGGTAAAAGGGTTGTGTGAATTCATTTAAAGAGCTGACTTTTTGGATCACTAGGTCAATTTTGGTGTGGAATACCCCATGGGTGAGTACACTCTCAGTGACGCTAGACTTGAAAAACCTTGGAAGGCCCAGTCTGTGGTGATAGGGAAAACAACCATAAGGCAAAGGGCCTCTTTGGCTCTCCTGGATGTTCACTGGAATACGTCTTCACTCTGGGCTACCAACTGCCAGTGGTAGTCACAGAATGTTCCTGTCACATATGAGTTTCTCCTCCCGTAATGGGAGACAGCCACCAATATTTACCATTTGATAAGAATTGAAGCTCTGTGGAAAGTTTTTGGCTTTATTGTGGTGTTTAGGGGAAAAAGAAAGATGTTCTTGCAATGATATGGGATGTGAGCTGTTAAGTGAGAATTTAAATGATTATGTGCTTTTTTTCCCCCTGCTATGGGCAAAGTGAAACACATCAGATACAGTTATTTTATTAATCATAAAATCGTATGCAGACATTTGAACAATATTATTGTTTATTTGTGTAGACACAGAACTTATTATTATAACGATAGGAGCAGATATGGGTTAACATGTACATTGTACTAATTCCAAAGCACTTATGATTTCTTGGGATCAGAATGGAGATTGCTGGGATGGAGAAATCATATTAAATTATATCCTGGTTCCTATGTGTAAGGATTTTTCTCATAAGGCAGTAAAGCTTAAAGATGTGATGAAAACAGGTAAGAAAACAGGAATGGAACATTGAGATTCAGATGGCTCTTCTAATTTTCACATATGAAAGGCTAGCTCAGATGCAGTCAAATTCCAGGAGTGTGGGTAGATCCTAATGAGACCAATTTGAGCAGTTTTAAGTGGTTTACTTAGGTCTTTTTGGCACAGTGTATTCCAAGGAGAAAGGGGCAGTAGTTTTGGTACTTCTGGAAGAGTAGATACCTCTATAGCTGCATCAGAGTAGATACCTCTATAGCTGCATCTATAGCTGTGGTGGCTTGAATGATTGGAGATAGATTAGACAACTTGACTGGTGTCATATGTCTGGGGCCTTGGTTCTGGCTAAGTTTTCTTTGAGTCACATCTTTTGG
Organism: Aethalodelphis obliquidens; assembly: GCF_003676395.1. NCBI lineage: Eukaryota > Metazoa > Chordata > Mammalia > Artiodactyla > Delphinidae > Aethalodelphis > Aethalodelphis obliquidens. The sequence goes on along the minus strand of NW_020838071.1, from coordinate 263,165 downwards.
TGCTGAAATGTCCAACCAAGATGGCATCTTCATTCACAAATCTGGGGCTTGAGTTGGGCTGCACAGGCTGAAAAATCTGGGGCTGGTTTTCTCTCTGTCTCTGTCTTTCTCCATGAAATTTCTCCGTGTAGTTTTGGAGTCTTAGCAACCTGGATATCTCAAAGTAGTTGAATTCTTACATAGTGAGTGGCTTCACCCAAAGTAAACATTTCAAGAGACTTGGCTGGAATCTGTAAGGCTTCCTATGACTTAACCTCACAAGTGCAAGAACACCTTTTCTCTTGCATTCTGTTGATTGAATAAGCCACTGGATCAGCCCATATTCAAGAAGAGGGACACCACATTCTACCTTTCAATAAGAGAGGTAACAAAGATTTTATGGTTATATTTAATGTACCATAGCACATGATGAAAAAAATCTTATAATGATGACTTTTCAGTTTAAGTGGAAATTAATCTCTCCCTCTGTTTTCTGAATTGCATTATTCTCTGGGTAAAAATAAAAAAGGGAGGACATAAAATCTGAAGTTCTTTGCATTCAGCCTGATTTTCAAGATACCCGATTAAGGATCTTTTTATTATGTAATAGTTTTCCCACATCAGAGACCATTGGTAATATTAAGAGCTATTTACTGAGCAACTGTAATTGCTAGACACTCTGCTTGTGTTTTAACTTATTTGATCTCAAGCCCCATGCAAGATAGGTATTACTATTCTCAGAGATAAAGGCATTGAGGCTGAGGCAAATTAAGTGATTTTCTCAAAGTTACAGTAATAGATAATATGTTTAGATTCAAACAAGGTCTATAGGATAACTCTCACTGTTTCGCTATACTCTGCTATGTTTAATGAAAACACAATTTTAGACATCATTACACAAACGTAGTAAAATCTCAGTTAAATGAGATGCTTGAATCATGTTTGATCATTTTCGTGTGCCATTTCAATTCTGCTTTGGAGTTAGTCTAGAATATCTTCGTTTTAACTTAATAAAGAGTAATTTAAAATCAAGAAGTAAACATAATTAAAGCTTGATAAGATATTTCATATTTTTATGTTTTTTTCTTTCCCACCAGAAGGATGGGTTAAAAGCTTGAAAGCATTGATGCAGAAAAATGAATATAAATATGCATGTCTCATGGAATCTACTGGAATTGGTTCTTTGACACAAATACTTGTTTTGAATCTAAACACGAAATTCTTGTTAATCGAAATCACAACCTTTCCACTTACATAGGCTTGACACTAGAAATTATTTTCATCTCTTCCTTATGCTTACATCTAATTATGGAAATAAAAATGTATTTATTTAGCAAGGTCTCATCCCTCTTATGATTTCCTTTCTTCCCGATTCTGCTCAGATTTAGACTTTGATAGCTTTTCTATTAGTGCTGTGTCAGTGGATAATTTGCTTCTATGCTTTCTCTAGTTTTGAGCCATTTTACACACTTTCTCTGAGACATGGTCCAGGTCTGTTATTCACAAGCAAGTTAGTTCATATTTCTGCACATTTGTTTATTTGTAAAGTCTTACCTCCTAGATTATTGTAATAAATAAAATTACATATACATAAATAATATTCTGTTTGTTGCCTATATAGATATATTTAAAGATGAATGTTACGGTTCCAAGGATGAAACTGATATCAGGTTTGTTTCTCAAAACAAATGAACACAGAGAACACAAAATGAATAAGCAACACAAAAGTTCACAATATATGAGCAAAACCAAATTAAGTAGGCCTGCCATATACAGATTCACAGGTTGTGCACTATAAAATTCCCGGGGGGCACCATTCATGTAAAGAAGAAAGTGAATGACACTCCTATAAATATGCAGTGCACCACCTGTACAACTGAACATGCAGACCCTGAAAATGAGCTTTAATGCTATCTTCTGCCTTCCTTCGAGCCAGTAGGGAGAACAGAAGAGGATAATGAACTCAGGGGAGAGTAAATAGTTACTTTATTACTTGTTCTTCTCCAGGCCTAGAATTTTATATGCTCATATTGAAGGGAGGTTGGTGATTTTGTTCAGTAGCCTGCAGTCACAGGGAGGTGCACTGCCTTTCACCAAGTATTTACACCAGTAGGTGTAACCACAATGGTAGCATGTGGTGTGGGTAAAAATGGTCACCTCACATCTCTGTCATTTGGACTCTCCCTTTTATGGGGCTAATTGGGTGTTGTAGTCGCTCTTATGGAGAGTCACTGAATGGTCAGTCTGGGTAGTCTATTCAAAGAAACTCACATTTTCAAATTACGTTACAAAAAGGCCCCTACATTTCAGGCATACCATTTTGCTTAAATTCAAACTACTGTACTATAATCAAGTTGCATCTCTTGCTTAAGTCTTAATATCCACAATCCTCAACAAATTTAGTGGACAGTAGGTTGACCAAAGGGTGAAAGTTTTTTTAAAAAGTAGCATTTGTATTGGGAGCAGAGTTTGGGTTTCCTTATGGGCAGATTTCCTGGGGCCTCTTTAATATTCAGGCTAAATGCAAGCTCTTATCCACACTATTAGAATGCCACCTCTATCTTCAAACACATTTGACAACTTATTGCATATAGAATAAAGTAAAATGTGTAGTAAGTCCTTACAAAAATCACTCTAGATTTCCCAACATTACTACATTTTCATCTTTCAAACTTCAGTTTAAATGTCACTTCCATGGAGAGGTCTTCCTGACCAGTTTATCTAAAATAGAATTGTGCATGTCATGCTCTGTCACAGACCCTTATCTCTTCTTCCAATAAACTGTATACTATAAGAATAGTGATCTTTATAGCTCAACCTTTGTTTTCCATCTATTCAGTTCCTTAAAGTAGGTACTAAATGGATATGTGTTGGAGAGTGAAATAAGTGAAGGAAGAAAGGCCAGAGGGAGGAAGGGAGGAAGGAAGGACCTCTGGCAAAGATTCTCTCTCTGTCTTTTTTCATTCTGGCTGCTGTAACAAAATACCACAGACTGGGTAGCTTATAAACAACAGAAATTTATTTTGTAATGTTCTGGAGGCCAGAAGTCCAAGATCAAGATAGCAGCATGGTCTCATTCTGGTGAAAGCCCTTTTCCTGATTCATAGCCAGAACCTTCTTGCTGTGTCCTCACATGGTGGAAGAGGGCTAGTGAGCTCTCTGGAGCCTCTTTTAAAAGGCATTCATCCCATTCATGAAGGAATTTGTGGAATCTAAAAAATACAACCAAGAAGTGAATATAACGAGAAAGAAACAGACTTACAGATGTGGTGAACAAACTGGTGGTTACCAGTGGGGAGAGGGTAGGGGATTAAGAGGTACAAACCATTATGTATAAAATAAGCTACAAGGATATACTGTACAGCACAGGGACTATAGCTAATATTTTATGATAACTATAAATGGAGTATAACCTTTAAAAATCGCAAATCACTATATTGTACCGCTGTAGCTTATATTGTATACCAACTATATTTTAATTAAAATAATAATAATAGTCACAAAAAATCTGAAAAAAAGGCATTAATCCCATTCATGAGGGTGCCACCCTCATGACCTAATCGCCTTCCAAAGGCTCCACCTCCTATTACCATCAATTTGGGGGGTTAGGATTTCAACATACAAATTTTGAGGGAACATAAATATTCAGACCATAGCACTCTTCTTTGACCAAACATGAGTCAGGCTTCTCTGAGTCCTCTTTCTAACTAGTCCCTGACCTTAGGCTCTGTCCTTGGCCCATTTAGACTAGTATTAGCATGAATTCTGGTGGGTCAGTTTAGCAAAAATCCTCTACCCTTGATATATGATCAAACTCTTTATCCCTCACCCTTCATGTCTTATCACCCTAGCCTGACTACAGAAAAAGTTCTGTCAAATTGGTTTAGCCAGAATTCTCCTTACCCCTGATGTTTCCTCTTAGTAATTTTCTATCCACTGACCCCCACCCTGCTCCTTGCCTTTAAATCTCTACTTGTTCTTATTATGTTAGGAGTTGAGCCCAATCTCCCTCTCCTACTACACAGCCCCTTTGTAGTAGTCTCCCTGACTTATCCTTACTATCTTTAAAAGTATCATGTATACTTGTTTTCTTCAATACCTTCCAAAGCTTTCCTCACCTACATCTCTCTGCATATGCTGTCACTTTTTCCATGCCTTTGTTCACATTGTAATCTGTGCTTGCGATGCCCTACCCTTTATGCCCTAGTTCATATCAAACCTCTCTGCAATATCTGTACCCTTCTAGTCCTGTATTAAATACACTGCCCTTCAAGATGGCCTGTAAAACTCCTGTTTGCATAAGTATTTGCCATTTTTCACCTTCCTGTTTCCTCTTAGACTCTTAAATAGAACAATGTGTGCACTTGCCTTCTACTAGATTGTAAACTGTAGTGATGCAAGAACTAGGCATCATTATGTGCCCCTTTAATGCCTAACACCAAATGTTATGCACAGTTAGAAACCCAATAAATACCTGATTAGTTGAACTATGGTCCTACTATATAGTGAAAAATTCAAAGGCTATTGAATTGGATTCTGATCTCCCCCGCTCATGAGCTGTGTGACATTGGGTAACTTATTTAATCTCTCAGTTTTAGTTTCATTATTTGTAAAAGGCAATGATAACTAAATGGGTTGTGGTAAACTTTAGATGACATTCTATGTAAAATAAAGTAAATGTGATACTATATGTAAAGGTGTCTCCTGCTTAAGGTCAGGAATCCATTTGTAAAAATCAAGCAGTTTTTGTTCAAATGTAACCAGGAAACGATTTCCTATTATTTTAATGGAAACCTTTAATATGTTTTATATGTTAGCCCAACAACCCCAACAAATTTCCTGAAATACAATGAAACAAAAGAAACAAAATATTGTTTTAATATAGATATTTAAAATCATCATATCCTAATCATCTAATAATTAATATGGTGTTAACAAACATTGCTTTGCAGTAACATGGCCTCTCTTAACCCCAGTAACATCAGAGTTGCACATCCTCTTCTGTGACACTTTGCAGGCTTTTCAAAATGTCTACATAGGAGTCTGAAGTTTTACCCAATTTATTTGGAATGTAACTCAAGATTTTCTCCAACCACTGTTTTATTATAAAAGTTACCTTGAGTTTGCAGATGCAAATATGTTTTATTGCTGTATAATCACTGGCTGAAGAGCATTTGATTGAGAACTAATTAAATTCTGTGTAGTGTAAGTATTAAAGCAAAGAGCTCTTCTAACAGGGAAGTAACAGGAGATATTTTGTGTTATATCTTCATATAGGATTGCTAAACAGTGTTGTTCTTAATAAATGTTATTTTCTAACTTCCTTCCATTATGAATCAAATTAATTCTAAACCCAAGATTTAATTTAGTCTTCATTTCTCAAATTCAGTTAAAACATTCATTTTTGGGGCTTTATTTTTTAAGAATTTAATTCAATTATGCAAAAATATATCTAGGGGGTTATTTTATTTTTTAGTTTTAATTTAACTTAATTTTTTTCTTGAAGTATAGTTGATTTACAGTATTGTATTAGTTTCTGGTGTACAGCAAAGTGATTCACTTTTATATATATATATATATATATATATATATATATATATATATATATATATATATTCTTTTTCAGATTCTTTTCCCTTATAGGTTATTACAAAATATTGAGTATAGTTCCCTATGCTATACAGGAAGTCCTTGTTGGTTATCGCTTTTATATGTAGTCGTGTGTATATGTTAATCCCAAACTCCTAATTTATCCTTCACCCCCTTCCCCTTTGCTAACCATAAGTTTGTTTTCTATGTCTGTGGGTCTATTTCTGTTTCGTATATAAGTTCATTTGTATAATTTTTTTTAGATTCCACATATAAGCAATATCATATTATATTTGTCTTTCTGTGTCTGGCTTACTTCACTTAGTATGATAGGTCCATACATGTTGCTGCAAATGGCATTATTTCATTCTTTTTTATGGCTGAGTAATATTCCATTGTATGTATATGTGTGTGTGTGTGTGTGTGTGTGTGTGTGTATATATATATATATATATATATATATATAACACATCTTCTTTATCCATTCATCTGTTGGTGGGCATTTAGGTTGCTTCCATGTCTTGGCTATTGTAAATAGTGCTACAGTGAACATTGGGGTGCATGTATCTTTTCAAGTTATGGTTTTCTCCTAGGGCTTTATTGATAATGACATACACTGTAGCCCACCTACCTCACTTATATTTCCATATATCCTGAGTGAGTCAGTCTCTATTTTTGGTTTTTTAAGAAATCTGGATGCTTTCTAGATAATAGTTATCTCCATATGCACATCTGAACCATTTGCATGGTTTCTTTGTAAGTTTATTATTAGGGAAGCTTAGAATAATTTCATAACAACATAGAAAGTGATTGTATACAAACTTTATTTTAACTGTGGACTACCCCCACTCCTACCCCAAATACTCATAGACTGAAAGGTCATCAGAGATGAGCTTGTCTTTGGGAATTGGAGAGTAGAAATCAGAGAAAGGAAGTAAATCACGGAACTACTTCAGTTGGAGATGAAGGAGTAGGTAAATGCCCTTTGCTTGGAAAAAAGATGAATTTCCTACTAGAGGAGAAATCTCTTAAAATATCCAGCTGTGCCAGTGATTAACTCTGTTGCAAATTTAGTTGCATTCGGCAGGTACTGCAGGGAACAACTAGCGTGTATGCCTTGGTATAGTAAAAAAAAATATGTAGACAGAAAGTATATTTCATTTATCTAGTTATTGAATAGCCTGAAATATAGAGCAGTCGAATACTATTTGTAATTTGTGTGAGTGTGTGTGTGAGTGAGCAAAGCTGTGTTTGACACTAACATCCATTTTTCCTGACTTAAGAACAATATTTTAATAGATAATTGTGGTTTAAAGAACTGATTGATGCCAGACAGGAAGTTCTCCTTGTGTTGATTATGTGTAAAAATGCCTAGGAGGGCTTGGGACTGACAGAAACCATCAGTAAACTTCAAAACTCAAACGAGAATTTAGTTGACAGCAGGGTGTTCAGTACAGAAAATAGTTTCAGCACTGACACTGTCTTCTAAGGATCAGTATCTATCCATCTGTATAACAAATATCTATGCGAAAGATAGTGTGGTATGGTGGAATGAAAACTGAACTTGTAATTGGAATATGGGGATTAGATTCCAGCTGAGTTCTTTCTACTGGTTCTGTCTTGGAGAGTTATACCTCTAAGAATAACATTCTTTGTTTTTAAACTATCTCTAAGGATCTTTTGGGCTCTATATTTCTGTGAAACTCTGATCCTATTTTATCATTGTAGGGGTACTGTGTGTTGGAAGATAGCTAGATAGATCAATGGATGCATGTATGGGTGGGTGGAAAGATAAGTGAGTACATACACACACATATACATATACATACATATGTATGCACAATACATACATATAAAAATATATACTTATATATATATGACTATATATGTGTGTGTATAACACCTAAAGGTTATTTCCATGCATATGTGTCTACATAGAGTGACAACAAATTCTGGCCATGGTTTTTCTTTTCATTTGCAAATATGACAATAAATCATCTATCATCTATTATTAAAGAGATAAGACCTCTTAACAGCAAATGGGTCTTGAAAGAGATTTTAACATTGTGAAAGATACATTAAAATAATCCACAAATATTCATATGCCTGTATTGTGAAAATGCTTCTTAGTGGATACAAATGTAAAAGGTGAATAATAAAAGTATCATGAATTCTTTATTCTTCATCCATAAAGAATTCTAATATTGAAAATTTACTGAGCAGTACTAAATAAGTGAGTATCAGGAGTCTGATCTTGCCAAAATAATAACTTTAACTTTTGATGTATAAGTATAAATACTATTAGCAGAAACATATTTTTCTAGCAATGACCGTAATAAAAATAAAGCTCATGTAAATAACACGTAGTGGAATCTACATTTTACTCCTTTAATCAACATGTTTAGGTTCATGGGACACTAAAGACCACAGTCATCAATATTACAGAGCATTTTATTAAGTATATATTATTACACCATGAGTGGGTAGACATTTAGATCTGTATTCCACACAGACTGAGTGCATTTCTGCGGCATAGTTGGCTTTATTTGAGTGGAATAGGCCCATCGGTGAGAGGTCACAAGTAATCAGCTATCTATATATACTTGGAAGTTTAGAAATAGTTGAGAGTTTATTTATTTATTTTACTTTAAATGTGTACAGTTTATTATATATCAATTATACCTCACTAAAGCTAAATAATTGAGTTTTCTTAGGATTAGAGACAATGTTTTGAGATGGAGAGAGAATTATCTTAGAAAGTAAATGAAGAGTTGGGATAAATGATCATTTTCTCTGGAAGGAAAAGGGTTTATAATAGGAACCCCTGAGAAGGCATGTTGAACTGGCCTTATTTAACATTTTTTTCAAGGGATCAAGATAAGAAGTACCATGGGAGAATTTCCAAATTTGTGCACAGAACTAAGTTCTTCCAGGTAATAAAAATATCATCAAGGTAGGATGAACAGGAGCTGAAATGAGCAGAGGAGCTCTAATGAGAGCAGGGAGAAACAGTTCAGGTAAAATAATTCAAACTCTTCTATGAGACGGAAGAGTCTGAGAACTGATTATCACTGCGGAAGAAAGCCTAAGGACTCCGTTGCCTGAAGGTTCAGTCTAAGATCACGACCAGGAAACCAACACTGACAAAATTTGTTGGACATTATCACAAAGGATATTGGAAACAAGGTGAAAGGTATTGTCTTACCCTTGGACAAAACAGAAATTTGTTTGAACCTAGAAGTTCTTATGAAGTTTTGATAGGTACACCTTAAAATACAAGAGGGAAGCAAAAACCATCGAGGGGGAGGAGGAACTTCCGTTTGAGAATAGGCGGTTGGAAGAACTCCTCAGTCTAGAAGACACGATGTGGGAGGGAATCTGAGTAGCTCATGTAACATGTGTATAGATTATTCACTAAATCTTGAGTTAGCTCTTAAGATTGAGAAGAAGCAGCATTAGGGAAAAATAAAGCAAGCTGTCCTCCACATCCTAAGACACGGTACCAACTGAGACTATAAATCTGCAGGTTCAGATTCATTCACAGATGGTAGGCTGATGGGAAGCTGTTAGCCAGAGTTAGGGGGGTAGGGAGCAAATCCCCAACTTCAGATGCTGTAGAGGGTAACGACCTGCCTCTCTCATGCAGGGGGAGATGGTATTCTCAGCTCAATACCTCAGGACTCTGGTCCATTATCATGGCTGTTCTAATCTGTTTCTGAAGTGGTCCTTTCTACAGCATTTAAAAAAGTGACTGCATTATCCTGAACATTTTTATCAAGTAACAAATCAGCTGATATAAATGCATTAAGTTGACTGAAAGCAGGGCAGGATTTCAAAGCCCCTTCGGCATGTCTAGGTTGGGCACACTTCATGGAGCCTAAAAATTTATTTAGATGGGGAGTCTTAAAAAGCTGAAACTAAAAGTGACCATAAAATCATCAAACTTTAAAGTTGGAAAAAGCCTCATTCTTTTTCAAATGTAAAAAACATTAACTGAGTCATTAAATGAGCTTTTAAAAAAGCCTCCTGGCAAGTGACAGATATAGAACTTTAAACCCATGCCTCTGGGGCCAATGCTCTTTCTATCATAAAATGTTTCTCCCTAACATTCGATGAATCAAAACACACACACACACACACACACACACACACACACACACACACACACACTGTTAAGACCCAGGGTTCACTCTTCAACTTGCTTTCAACCATATGGAAACTTTATGGATTGAATCTTTCAGATTCAGAGCAGATAAGCCAAATGCTATTTCTCTCACCTGGCTCCAAGCACTGTTTAGTCTTCTCCAACTGGGCATACTTATTCACTAGGGAATCTCACCTATTGTTTAACACTCAAACTTGTGATGGCCATGCTGGGGACTCCATTGTCTTGAAAGGAAAGCTTACACACCAAAACATTTGGGTGGGTGAAAGGAACACAGGAGAGACTAGAGGAAAGGTATCGGTGAATATGTGGTGAGTTGTTGCTTTTCTACCTTGATTATGCCTGAATGGCTATTTTTATTAACATGAGCTTGCGCTACATGCTTGATGCATGACACACGCAGACTCCCTTAACTTAGAACATAATTGTGGCACATGTATCTCCAGCTACAAATATAGATACCAAAGAGCCTAAGGAGCTCTGAGAGTCATATACCTTCATTTATTTTTTTGAGTTTTTCTTTTTTTGTGAGAATTGAATAGAAATAAAAGCTAAAAAATATCCCTTATTCACCTGGCAATTTCTTTTCATCTTCCTTTTCTCAGGTAACATCTCCTCTAGGAATCCTCCCATACCCAGGAAAAGATAGTTTCTCCTGCTCTTTACAATCAAAACCCCCTGGGCAACCCTTTCTCATACCTTTTATAGCAAAGTGTTGAATTGTGGATTTACTTGTCTGAATCTTCTTTAACCTGTGAGAAAATTGAGTGCAGGGGCTGAGTCTTCCAACAGTGTATCTTCCAGTGCCAAGCACAAAAGAGTCAACTAACGTGTAGCTTTTTAAAAAAAGTATCTTGTACATACTGTAAGTGTTCAATACATTTGTACATCAAATACCTGAAATAATCAAGGCTAAGAAATACGATAGGAAAAAATGAATGTTAAGGAGGATTTATAAATGAGTAGAAAGGGGATTTTAGGGAAGAAATCATGATTTAAGTTTATTAGTTTTTTTTAACCTGGTATATGTTGAGGATTGCTATAGAAGAAAAGGCAGTTCAATACTTTGAAAATGTGTGAAGTCTATATTCATTAGTTCACCAGCTAAAATAAGGTGGTATGCCCATAGCTGCTCATCTTTCAAAATTTTTCATAAATGTCAACTTGTTGAAAATATTTTTGAAACTAATTTTTCTTTACCTTTTAAATTCTCTTGGAATTAAACATGGTGATTTACCACTAAGACCTTCAAGATGTATTAATTTATTTAGACCACCATAATAAATTTGAGAGAGAGTCTTTGCATGGAGATGCATTTTAAAAAGCACAGTTAATCACCCAAAAGTAATTTATAAAGGAATTCAAATTTTAACCATTACTCATAAAAAAAAAGTTGTAAGGAATTAAATTCATAAAAAGTTGAACATTCTTAAATCTTCATCCCCCTACTCAATTTTCTTGTACTTCACAGTGCTGCAGAATTTCTAATGCAGAAATCCTGAATTATATCCAGCACTTTTTGGCTTTTCCCTTTTCTTTACAAACCCTCCATTATTTTCTTTTTCTTTTTTTTAAACATCTTTATTGGAGTATAATTGCTTTACAATGGTGTGTTAGTTTCTGCTGTATAACAAAGTGAATCAGCTATATGTATACATATATCCCCATATCCCCTCCCTCTTGCGTCTCCCTCCCACCCTCCCTATTCCACTCCTCTAGGTGGTCTCAAAGCATGGAGCTGATCTCCCTGTGCTATGCGGCTGCTTCCCACTAGCTATCTATTATTTTATATTTGGTAGTGTACATATGTCCATGCTACTCTTTCACATCGTCCCAGCCTAACCTTCCCCCTTCCTTGGGTCCTCAAGTCCATTCTCTACGTCTGTGTGTTTATTCCTGTCCTGCTCCTAGGTTCATCAGAACCTTTTTTTTTTTTTTTTTTAGATTCCATATATATGTGTTAGCATACAGTATTTGTTTTTCTCTTTCTGACTTACTTCACTCTGTATGACACACTCTAGATCCATCCACCTCACTACAAAAACTAAATTTCATTTCTTTTTATGGCTGAGTAATATTCCATTGTATATATGTGCCACATCTTCTTTATCCATTCATCTGTTGATGGACACTTAGGTTGCTTCCATGTCCTGGCTATTTTAAATAGTGCTGCAATGAACATTGTGGTCCATGTCTCTTTTTGAATTATGGTTTTCTCAGGGTATATGCCCAGTAGTGGGATTGTTGGGTAGTATGGTAGTTCTATTTTTTAGTTTTCTAAGGAACCTCCATAGTGTTCTCCATAGTGGCTGTACCAATTTACAGTCCCACCAACAGTGTAGGAGGGTTCCCTTTTCTCCACACCCTTTCCAGCATTTATTGTCTGTAGATTTTTTGATGATGGCCATTCTGACTGGTGTGAGGTGATACCTCATTGTAGTTTTGATTTGCATTTCTCTAATGATTAGTGATGCTGAGCATCCTTTCATGTGTTTGTTGGCAATCTGTATGTCTTCTTTGGAGAAATGTCTATTTAGGTCTTCTGCCCATTTTTTGATTAGGTTGTTTGTTTTTTTGATATTGAGCTGCATGAGCTGCTTGTAAATTTTGGAGATTAATCCTTTGTCAGTTGCCTCATATGCAAATATTTTCTCCCATTCTGAGGGTTGTCTTTTCGTCTTGTTTATGGTTTCCGTTGCTGTGCAAAAGCCCCATAGCAGTACTGTGAGTGTCACTGAAGCAAACTTGGGTCCACTTATCCACGTGCAATAAACCCAATCTACTGACACTGGGTTGTGGTGAAAGAAAGTGCAGTGTTTTATTGTAAGGCGCCATACAAAGAGTTCGAGACAGCTAGTACTCAAAAAGCCTCATTTTCCTGATGGGTTTCAGCAAAGTGCTTTTAAAGGCAAGGTGAGGGAGAGGAGTCCCAGGGTATGTGATCAGCTTGTGCACAGTTCTCTGTTTGGTTGATGGTGAGGTTACAGGATGGTGTCACAGAGGTTAATGTCATCAATTCTTTGGCTCCAGTAGGCCTGGGGGCTATGTGCTCATGGTCATGAAGTAGTTAACCTTCCATTTGGTGGGGGTTTTAGCATCTGTAAAGCAAGAATTGTGCATCAAATACTGTTATCTATGTACTTCAGAGAAGAGCTAAAGTAGAGGATATGGGGGAGGGGTCTATCCTAGGAAGGCCCCATAGGGTCCTCCTCTGTTACTTGAGCCCTGATGTTCTTCCCAAAATCCTCTTAAAGTTGAGGACAGACAGATTTGGTTTCCATTTTTTGCTACCAAAAGCATCCTAATTTATACACTTGGCATAAAAATACTCTACTAATTTGGTACCTGCTCAGAGGTCTTGATCAGGGTTGTACACAACTCCAGCATGTGTCATTCACATTGACATTATTATGAATGGTACCCACTGGAGTTGTGCAGTGCCCAACTTTCATAGTTGTAAAAGGCTGTGCTGCTTTGTATCTGCTCGTCTTTCCAGCTCACCTTCAGTTGTCTTACATATGTGAGCTACAGTTGGTCAGTTCCAACTACTTTTGCTCTCCAGAGGAACCACGGTATTACTTGGGCTTTTTGTGATCACTTTGTTCCCAATGCCAAATACAGATTCTTCACAGTTTGTTCATCTGGCAAAGTCGTGTTTATTCTTTGATGCTCTTCTCAGATATCACCTTTACTATAAAACTTTTCTTGTCACATCATTTTCCTGCCATAGGCCCTAGGCACTCATAGTAAATGACTTTATCAAATGTAAACATAGCACTTTGTATACATTTCTATCAATGCATCTCATGATGGTTTTATGTTAGTCTTCTGTACTGACCTATGTGCTTTTTGAGCAAACAGATTTTTCTAATTGTGGCCTAGTAGAGGAAAGCCTAGCACACAGCAGATGCTTAAAGGACTCTCTCTTTGTGGACTGTTTAATGTATTCATTAACTCTCATAATTCACTGAATGAACCAAATCATTTAATATTTACAGTTTTCCACAGCAAGATCTTTTTCGACCCACCACCTAGAGTAATGAAAATAAAAACAAAAATAAATAAATGGGACCTAATGAAACTTAAAAGCTTTTGCACAGCAAAGGAAACCATAAACAAAATGAAAAGGCAACCCTCAGAATGGGAGAAAATATTTGCAAACAAAGCAACTGACAAGGGATTAATCTCCAAAATATACAAACAGCTCATGCAGCTCAATATCAAAAAGACAAACAACCCAATCAAAAAATGGGTGGAAGACCTAAATAGACATTTCTCCAGAGAAGACATACAGGTGGCCAACAAACACATGAAAAGATGCTCAACATCACTAATCATTAGAGAAATGCAAATCAAAATCACCATGAGGTATCACCTCATACCAGTCAGAATGGCCATCATCAAAAAATCTACAAACAATAAATGCTGGAGAGGGTGTGGAGAAAAGGGAACCCTCCTACACTGTTGGTGGAACTGTAAATTGGTACAACCACTACAGAGAACAGTATGGAGGTTCCTTAAAAAACTAAAGATAGAGCTACCATATGACCCAGCAATCCCACTCCTAGGCATATATCCAGAGAAAACTATAATTCGAAAGGATGAATGCACCCCAATATTCACTGCAGCACTATTTATAATAGCCAGCACGTGGAAGGAACCTAAATGTCCATCAACAGAAGAATGGATAAAGAAGATGTGGTACATATATACAATGGAATATTACTCAGCCATAAAAAGGAATGAAATAGTGCCATTTGCAGAGATGTGGTTGTAGCTAGAGATTGTCATACAGAGTGAAGTAAGTCAGACAGAGAAAAACAAATATTGTATAGTATCATTTATGTGTGGAATCTAGAAAAATGGTAGAGATGAACTTATTTGCAAAGCAGAAATAGAGTCACAGATGTAGAGAACAACCTTATGGTTACCAAGGGGGGAAGGGGTGGGTGGGATGAATTGGGAGATTGGGGCTGACATATATAACTACTATGTATAAAATAGGTAACTAATGAGAACCTACTGTATATCACAGGGAACTCTACTCAATGCTCTGTGGTGACCTAAATGGGAAGGAAATCTAAAAAAGAGCCGATATATGTATATGTATGACTGATTCACTTTGCTGTACAGCAAGAAACTAACACAACATTGTAAAAGAACTATACTCCAATAAAAATTAATTAAAAAATTTAGCATTTTCAATCCCCCATTATCACATTTATCCAGATGCAGCAATATTTACTTCTTCTATCAGTTGCCAATGTCAACTAAAAAAAAAACCAAACAATACCAGCATAGTAAGGAGAAACTTTACTCAAAAGGTTAAGTGTGAGGAGGGGTCTATTGCAATTGGGGGAGGAGAACTATTGCATTAGGGAGAATGCTGTGACCCTAAGATCTGCAAGCCTCTCAGTGGTTAATCAAAAGGGGTTTTTCTTCTCTTAAGAGGAAGTAACAAAGGTATTAAGGGTAGAGTGTGGGAAAATGAGATAAAAGAGTAGCTTGAGTGGATGGTAGATCAGAGAATATTTTACCCTGAGGTCAACCTGTTCTTAGGAGAGATTATATGTTGACTCAGTCTGACAGTGAGTCAGAGTTCTGGAGCCTGGAGGAAGGAGTGAAACTTTACAGTTTGATTAATAAGCAGCTTGTTCCAATTGATTAGTAGGAATAAACACTTCAGATGATAATTTATGAGACAAAAAAATGGCAATTTGGAATATCTTTGTCTGACATTGCCATAGATAAACAAGAGGAGGCATCTGTGGAAGGGTGGTTCTTAGGAATAAGCTGTTTTCCGCAACACGAAGGGCAGAGAGATAACTTTTGCTGTTTTCCAGGATTAGAGGGCTCAGGTAAAATTCAACATTGTCACTAATAATAGTTTTCAGTATTGAAGGACACAATTAGATTATATAAAACTTTATGTTCTTTTCCAGTGCTCATTACACAGCCAAGCAAATGTATCCACTTGTTAAATTTAATTACCTTTTATCTTAGAGAGTTCCCCCAAATTAAATAGGTCAGAAATTTTTATAAAGAATCAAATATTGCTTTCCTGTCTATAAAGTGTGGACTGAGTATCAGAGACTTATCAGATTTCTTTCAAGCTAAAGTCACCTTCATTCACTTGATAAGACTGTAGAGGGCACAGTTAGACTGAAACAAAGCTTTAGTGAAAGAGTGTGAGAACTTTATTAAACAAAATACACCTAGCTAATACCCAAATGTGTGCTGTCAGTGATTCATATCTGCCTTTCAGAGCAAAGGTTTTTTAAAAAATCTTTTTAAAAGAGGATTTTCTTATTTGTCACTTTACTTTCTTTTTAATTAATCCTAACAACATTTCATGTGGGAAAGTGTGTTTGAAGAGATGGAATTATAAATGAGTGCAACATTATTGTTATAGTCCCTGTATTAAAATGTTATTGTAAGCTAAGGCAAGAAAGTCAAAGATAGTAGATTACGAGAAAACTGCTGGGGAAATGAGCAAGCATTATTAAAAACAAGTGACAGGTTTGTATTACTCTATTGGAAGTAGCATATAGTAGTGGAAAGACTAAGGAATTAGTTGGGCTATCAGTAAGCTATTTGAAGCACAGGTTTTTCAAAGCTAAGTAAAGTTTTCTCTAATCATCAGCTAATTTGTGGTTTCAAAATCCTGTAGTGTTCTTGATGCAGTTACCACCAAAATGAAGCATGCCCTTCTCCCTAATGGTCTACTCCTCCCCTTCCTTGTACTATATGTGCAAAACAAATGACATATCTGAACTCTTTATGTTCTCTTTTCACCCTGCTTTCATTCCACATTGCACCAAGATTTTATTTTCAACATCAGTAATGGCTTTATAATTTCCAAATTCAAAGGTTTTTCTTCTGTTTCATTTACTTTAAAATCTCAATTGCTTTTGATTTTTTGCTCCTCACAGATGACTCTTATCTTTTTGCTGTAATTGTGTTTACTATGTACTACCTGTTACTCTTTTTACATATTTAGCAGGTCAGTTTGTTACTTTGAGTGCTTCTTTTTGATTTTTCCCATTCCATTATTTTGGGAATTCACCATACTTCTGTATTTTGTGTGCT
Source organism: Aethalodelphis obliquidens (assembly GCF_003676395.1). Lineage (NCBI taxonomy): Eukaryota > Metazoa > Chordata > Mammalia > Artiodactyla > Delphinidae > Aethalodelphis > Aethalodelphis obliquidens. Next base: position 246,343 of record NW_020838071.1, on the reverse strand, counting down.
GGCTCTCCTCTATCAGATTATTTATTCAATTTTATATTTCCAGCTAAAACCTGCCATTGGATTGGCTGTTACCTCAGTGGGAAATGGCTATGGTATCCATGTAATGTACTCTCACTAAAGCCCCAACTGTATATTGCTAATTGCCTTGTAAATATTCATAAATGGATATCTTGCTATTCCTTGAAAGATAGCTATTCAAAATCATTTTTCTCTCCAAACCTAGTTCCCCTTTCTGATTTTCTCATTCTTCTATCTCTGCCATAGCCTTTAGATACAAAAAAACTTGAATGTTTTTTCAACTAACACTCTGTAGGCTCCTTGCTATCCTCCTAGGCCAGGTCTTTAGGCCAAGGTAACTAGTCTCTGGATCCATTAGAAAGTCCAAGGGGGCAGAATTTTCTTTATGCTTTGTTCATTAATATAGCCTAATCACAAAGGATGATAACTAGCTCAATTAATATTCATTAATAAATGAATGAGCCCAAATACCCAAAGTTAGGTTCTCCTATTATTTATTTTACATTAATTACCAGATGAATATTTTTTAATACCACTTTTGTATTGCTGCTTTTCTGATCAGAAACTTCATTTAGTCTATTTTGTCTCTTTTTTTCTGAATTTTAAGATTGCCCATTTTTCTATTCTAAGGAGGTCCTAAGAAAGTGAATTAATGTTGTGGGTAAGAGTGAACATACTGGAGTTAAACAGCCTGAGTTTGATTATTGTTCTTTCATTTACTAACTGGGACAGATATTTAATTTTTCTGTGCCTTGATTTCTACATCTGTAAAATTGAGATAATGATCATTGGATTGATGTTAGGATGAAATAAGTTAGTGCCTCTTAAGCACTCATTCAGTGCCTGGTATTTAATGAATGCTCAATATGCATTATTATTATTAACCTCTACATTTGAAAAGCGTCTGTACAGTCAGTGACATCCAAATGTTTAATACAACATATCCCACCTTTCAAACAAAATTTTACATGTAATCCCAATAAATTTATAAAATACAAAATAAGTGTGGCTTTGATTATTTGTACCCTCCGCTCTTTCATAAACTCGTAAGTGTCCTTGACAAAATCCCCAAACTCCGAGAAGTACAATTTAAAAACCACTGGTCTCGTGGGCTTCCCTGGTGGTGCAGTGGTTGAGAGTCCGCCTGCTGATGCAGGGGACACGGGTTCGTGCCCCGGTCCGGGAAGATCCCACATGCTGTGGAGCGGCTGGGCCCATGAGCCATGGCCGCTGAGCCTGCGCATGCGGAGCCTGTGCTCCGCAACGAGAGAGGCCACAACAGTGAGAGGCCCGCGTATCGCAAAAAAAAAACCCCAAAACAAAAAAACCCCACTGGTCTCAGTAACTTTTTTTTTTTTTTTTTAATATTTATTTATCTGGCTGCACTGGGCCTTAGTTGCGGCATGCGGACTTCTTAGTTGTGGCATGCGGAATCTTAGCTGCAGCATGTGGACTCTTAGTTGCAGCATGCATGCAGGATCTAGTTCCCTGCCAGGGATCAAACCCGGGCCCCTTGCATTGGGAGCACAGAGTCTTACCCACTGGGCCACCAGGGAAGTCCCTGGTCTCAGTAACTTTTGATGTAAGTATTTACTGATTGACTAAGTCATGTTGAAAACCATTAGATTGTACAAAGAGCAGGCATTTTAATAATGCATCTATTATATTGCCTGTCTCAAATGAGGGTATTGTAAGACAAGGAAGTTACATTTGAAAAATATTATCTAGCATAGACAATTTATATCTATTTTAGTAAATTAATTTAGATCAAAGGAATAAACTTTTTTTATAATAAATGAGGGGTAAGTTTGAAGTAGAAATCATATTTAAGGAATCAAAGTATTGTGTTATTATAATTGTCATATATAGAATAGATTATTTGCCCTTTAAGCATATGTAGTTGACTTAAAACATTATTCGTTTCTGAACTAAACCTATAAGATGTAAAAAGCATTTTCTAAATGATAATATTGATATTAACAATACTTATCCTTTTATCTTCAACTCTGTAAGCTTAGTAAAACTTCAGACTTTACTGATATCCCCATATCTAAAAGATATTTATCTCTACTGCTTAACTGGAAATTTTTGAGAAAAAATTAATTGATGTTATTAAAAGAAAGGTGTCATCTAAAATTATACTGTCTTATTCTTAGAAAGAATTTCCTGAGTGATCCAATGAACATCTGACTAAGAGTCATGTACTCTTAAAGGGGTTGAGAACACGTTCATGAGATATTTTAGTCCCTTCATTTTACAAATGAGAAAAATATGAGCCTGCTTAGCTAAGCAATTTACCAAAGATAAATGATTGCATATTAAATATTAAGAAGTATTAAAATCTCTGTTCTCAATCCAGTACTCTTTCCACCATTTGGAAAATTAATCATACAGTCTCAAACATCAAAATATTTTTTCCTGTATCCAAAAGAGAACAGAATGTCTTGTTTTAGAATCCAGATGACATATCAACTTAAAAAGCAACATAAAAAACAATTTTAAAGTAAAACTTTGGATTAAGCAAATGATGACTGCTTGATTGGTAGTGGCTTATACTGGAATATAAAGTAAATCAATAAGCAGAAATACTGCAGTCATCTATTTTTCTGAATCTCAATAAACAGAACTGTTCTAAGAAGGATTGATAAATAGAAAAAGGTTGGTCTTTCTCCAATCTGTGTTGTCTTTATTGAACTCATTTTCTTTTTTCTTTGCCCTTTTAGGTGCCTCTTATCTCTGTTCTCTCCTTCTCCTACCAAAACTTCTTCTAGGAAACTTATATCAAACTTGTACTCAAATGTAAATGGCTTATAAGCCTTAAGGTGCTGCCTCTCCCAGGGAAGTGTGAGGAATGAGATTTAAGAGGGGCAAAGAAAGGTAAAGTTATAGAATGTATATCTAAATATGAAATTTTAAGCATCAATGAGGAAGAGAGTAGCAGTTTTAAATTGTAGGAGGACAGACTTCCCAGTGATTTTAAAACCATTGTTAGTCCCCACAAAGAAACAAAAACCAAACAAACAAACAAATATGCAACAAATATAACAGCCAAACACAAAAACAAAAATAAAAAACCCCAAATTAATGGGATCTGACTATGTTGAAACTGAGATTAATATGTGGAGTATTGATTTCTCTAATAAGTTGAGTCCCTCAGTCCATGAACATGGTATATCCCTTTATTTAGGTATTCTTTAATTTTTCTCAGTAGTGTTTCATAATTTTGCATATAGAAATCTTCATACCTCTCATTAGATTTATTTTTATGTGTTTCACTTTTTAGATATTACCATCAAGAGCATCATTTTCTGAATATCCTATTTGCTGTTGGTCTGTACAAATACAATTGATTTTTAAAAATACTGACCTTGGATTCAGCAACCTTGTTAAATTATCTTATTCAAATGGCTTACCTATAGAATTTGTTTCAAATACCATAATGATTAAAAGAGCAATTCTCTAAAACAGTGTAATAAATCTAAGATTTCATACAAACAATAATGTTTTTAAAAATTCATACAGCAAAAATTGACAGGAAATGAAGAATAAATATGTAAATCCACAATCATAGTGGAATATTTTAACACAACTCTCTCAGTAGTAGGTAGAACAACCAGCCAAAAGTCCATGGAAAATTTTTAACACAAATATCAAACTTGATCAATTTGAAATATATAAAACACTCTACTCAACAATGATGGAAATCACACTTTTAACAATTATATATAGACTACATTACAAAATTAATTATATGGTTGTACATAAAGCAAGTCTCAACATATTTCAAAGACTGAAATACAATAAAATATGCTTTCTGACCATTGAGATGTTGAATTAGAAATCAGTAACCAAAATTATTTTAAAATACATCCAAATGTTCAGGAATTAAGCATTTTACTTAAATAATCCACAAAGAAGAAATCACAATTAGCATAAGAAAAGCAAAATTTTAGCTATACTCCCATGGTTTATTATATATATGTGTACTCTAACACCATCACAGTTTCCCCCACAAGCATATGCACTAACAGAGTTTTTATCCTATTTATCTAGTTTCCTTGAGGGTCTGATAAGGCCAACTGAAGATGCTTACTAAATGCTAATTGGGTGTATCGGCAGAACTCTTGGTTTTAAGCAACATGATATGACTTAGATAACTTTAAGAAAATGAATTTATTACAGTGATATAGAGTAGCTCACAGAATGGTTTGGAGAGTCAGAGAACCGTGGGTCTAAACTATCAGCCAGGAGAAATGGCTAAACTTATTTCATGGTCTGATCTGGTGAAGATGAGATTGCCACTACTGCTGGATTACTTGATTACTCTGCAGATTGTAATGCTGAGCTCACAAACGCAGAACGTTAGATGCTGCTGGAAAGAGGATATTGCTTCCACTACTGTTCTTTTGTGTGACCAGAATAGATTCTACAATTTCTGTTTTTCACTCACTCACTGGCAGCTTTTAATTGCAAATCTGGGGCATATGCATCCAACTGATAGGATTCCGTTTTTGTGCTAATGCCCTAGTTTCAAAGGAGGCTGAGAAAACAAGTACTTGAGATCTTTAGCTTCTATGGTGAAAGGTGGATTTTCCTCATAAAGTGGGAGATTCCTAAGACATAGGGAATGGACAAGGTTCATGCAATTTATCTATGACTTTCAGGCAGACATGGGTCTTGTCAAGACACTTTGGATAGTCTATTTACTGATCTGTAGGTTCTCTGAGCATGATGTCATCAAAATAGAGGATAAGTATGATGTCAGAAGGTCAAGGTCCCTATGAGCTAAGCTGTGATATAGAATGAAAAAGCTGAGACAATACAGTGAAATTAATACTGCTGCCTTGTGATTTGCAAGCAAATTGTTCTGATGTTCTCAGCTTTTTAGAGTAAAGAAATAAAAGCATGTGCCTAATCAATAGCTATCGATTACTTAGAAAGCAAAGCAGGTTCCTTAGAACCTTATTGACTTGTTCTAGTGAAGAGACCACATATAGAACAACGGCCTCAATTTGCTGTCTCTAGCTGATCAAATTTATAACAATCTTCTGTTTTACTCCTGAATACTCTGACTTCTACACTAGACAAATTGAAATTTTAAAAGGGAATATGATAGAAATCACCAACCCTGAATTTGTAAAATCTTTAGTAGTGAAACTAATCACTGTGATTCTCTTAGGGATTTAATCATGCTTTTGACATATTATTATAGTAAATAGAGGAAGCTCTTGGGGCTTTTAGTGGGCTCTTCCTAATAAAAATATTATTCCCTGAGACATGCAGCCAAGATGGTGATTCTGCTTGTGGCTGAGTGTACTACTTTAATGACATACTAAGAAACTAATGAAATATTTATGGAATTTTTGGGCATCCTACTAGTCCTACTGGGAGGCAGACTTAAGTCAAACTGCCATTTATCATTTCATCTTCATGTCTCCACCCTGACTAGTGGAGAATAGTGGTATTGAAGGTACCAAGAGTCAATACAGTGAAGGCTAAAGAGGTTGGGATGGGAAAAATTGACTTCCATTTTCTAGGTAACTCTTTTTGGCTAAGTCATTACATGTCTCCAATCATGGTGAAAAAAATGTTAATATATATTGTAAAATTGACTTCTCCTTAGAAAGATGGCAAGTGAGGGTTGGAGAGTCCTTTCTTTATTGGAATGTACCATTATATCCTCATCCCACTACAAAGAAGTCCAGTTCTTTTTCAGTCAATGCCCCATTCCAAGATGCCAATTTAAACTCTCATAATAAAGCAGTCATCAGAATTAAATGTTTAGTGTTATTCTATCTCAACCTGTGGATGCAAGAAGTAAGACTTTTACCACATTCACAGAAAGTTAATGATATTTTGGCATTACCTTGAGCCGGGAATTTAAGACTGGAATATTACATTCTTATTACATTGGTGTATCCTGTTGTCTTTATTTTTAATTCATTTCATTAATTTATGAAAAGAAATTTTATTGTGGTAAGAAAACAATGTGCGATCTACTCTCAAATTTTTAAGTGTATAATACAGCCCCTGGCAACTATCATTCTATTCTTTGTTTCTACGAGTTTGACTGTTTTAGATATCTCATATAAGTGGAATCATGCAGAATTTGTTCTTCTATGACTGGCATATTTCACTTAGCATAGCGTCTTCAGGTATATCTATGTTACTGCACATGGCAGATTTTCCTTTTTTTTTTTTTTTTTTTTTTTTTTTTTGCGGTACGCGGGCCTCTCACTGTTGTGGCCTCTCCCGTTGTGGAGCACAGGCTCCGGATGCGCAGGCTCAGCGGCCATGGCTCACGGGCCCAGCCGCTCCGCAGCATCTGGGATCTTCCCGGACTGGGGCACGAACCCGTGTCCCCTGCATCGGCAGGCAGACTCTCAACCACTGCGCCACCAGGGAAGTCCCTATTTCCTTCTTTTTTAAGGCTGGAAAATATTCTATTGTATGTATATATCACATTTTAAAAATGTATTCATCCATCAATGGAAATTTAGGTTTTGTCCATATCTTGGCTATCATGAATAATGCTGCAGTGAACATGGTAGTGCAGAAATCTCTTCTAGATCTTGATTTCAAATCTTTAGACTATATACACAGAAGTGGCATTGCTGGGTCATGTGATAATTCTATTTTTAAGTTTTTGAAGACCCTCCATACTATTTTCCATAGCAACTGTACCAGTTTACATTCTTACCAACAGTACACAGTACTTCCAATTTCTCCACATCCTTACCAATACTTTATTTTATTTATTTTTATAATAGCCATCCTAACAGGTTCGGGATGATATCTCATTGTGTGTTTTTTTTTTTGTTTGTTTTTGGGGGGGTTTTTTTGGTCTGCGCTGTGTGGCATGTGGGATCTTAGTTCCCTGACCAGGGATTGAACCTGCACCCTCAGCAGTGAAAGCACATAGTCTTAACCACTGGACCACCACGGAATTCCCTCATTGTGGTTTTGATTTACATTTTCCTGATGATTAGTGATGTCGAGCACCTTTTCATATATCTGTTGACCATTTATATATCTTCTTTGGAAAAATGTCTGTTCAAGCCCATTGCCCATTTTTAAATTGGGTTATTTGTTTTTTTTTTTTTTTTTGCTATTAAGTCATAGGAGTTTCTTATAAATTTTGGATATTAACCCCTTATCTGATACAGGGTTTGCAAATATTTTCTTCTAGTCCATAGGCTGCCTTTTCATTTTGTTGATTGTTTCCTTTGCTGTTCAGAAGGTTTTTAGTTTGATGTAGTTCTACTTGCCCGTTTTTGCTTTGTTGCCTGTGCTTTTGGTGTCATATAGATAGGACATCATTGCCAAAATTAGTGTCAAGGATCTTTTCCCCTATGTTTTCTTCTAGGAGTTTTACAGTTTCAGATCTTATGTTTAAGTCTTTAATCCATTTACAGTTGATTTTTGTGTATTATACAAGAGTCCAATTTCATTCTTTTGCATGTGGATATCCAATTTCACCAATACCGTTTGTCAGTTCTGAGAAAGAACAAAGCTGGAGGCATAACAGTTTCTGATTTCAAAAAATATATTACAAATCAACAGTACTCAAAACAGCATGGTACTGACAAAAAGACAGACTAATGGAACAGAATAGCGAGACTAGAAATAAACATATGCATATACAGTCAACTGATCTTTGACAAGGGAGCTGAGAATACACAATTGGGAAAGGATGCTCTCCCAGTGCCCTTAGAAGTAACCATGACACCCTATAGATTTGGAACACTCAGGGCCTTCATACTTTTTTAAAAGACAAATTAATTTATTTATTTTTGGCTGCATTGGGTCTTTGTTGCTGCGCATGGGCTTTCTCTAGTTGTGGCGAGTGAGGGCTACTCTTCATTGCAGTGTACGGGCTTCTCATTGCGGTGGCTTCTCTTGTTGCGGAGCACAGGCTCTAGGCTCATAGGCTTCAGTAGTTGTGGCACGCGGACTCAGTAGTTGTGGTTCGTGGGCTTAGTTGCTTCCCGGACCAGGGCTTGAACCCGTGTCCCTTGCACTGTCAGGTGGATTCCTAACCACTGTGCCACCAGGGAAGTCCCAGGACGTTCATATTTTTACATATGAGTTACTACTTGATTTTCCCTAGTTAGATCACTAGTAGGCTTTAAGTTCCAGGAGACTCTAAGGATAATTTTTTCTCAATTTGTTTCTTATTGCCAACTAGAGATTTACTGCCTTTAGTGCCAACCAGGCTAGATAAGTGATGGCAATTTCCCCTATATCCTCAATGATCTGTTGTCTCTGATCTCTCCTGGTATCAATTTTTATGTTAGAGCAATCGGTGACTTACTCTGGGTTAATTAAGTAGAAAATAAACTATTAAAAAGATATTGGACAGTTTATGGAATCTCTAAATAAAAGATTCAAGAACCAGGATTGGTGTTTGGAAGTTTAAACTTATGCCTAGGAATCATGCTGTAGAATTGGTCCAGGGAACAACCTAGTGCAAGAGTCATTGGACAGAGACACTTCAGCTGGAACTACAAATATCAATGATAGGGGATGCTAAATACAGTAATATGAATCACTGATACATTTGTTCTGGATACTGAAAACAGTTTGTGCTTCCCACTTCCAGAATATATTCTAAGCAGTCTTTTCTTCTTGTCAGTAGCTTCTAGTCCAGTCTCCAGAATGGATATAACTGATTGTCGGAGCTAAGGTCATATGCTAGCCTGTGGCTTTAAAGGATACTCAGAGATTAAGTAGCTGGCATTTTCAATCTCTGTAATGAGAGACAGATTCTTCCTCATAAGATGGGGATTTCCATAACTTATATATGGGTTCATACACTGGACAAAAACAAGGAGTAGAACTCTCCATTAGAGTTTATTCATGAATAAATACCACATAAATCATAATTTTTTTTACAATAATATTTTGGAAACAAGAATAAGTAAGTTTTATATATATATATGTATATATATACACACACACACATACTTATATGTATATATGTATATATGGGTGTGTGTTTATAAATTCTGACTTTATATAAAGTAGGCCTTTGTTTTTTACTGTTACTGTTCTGAATGCAGAATGGGGATTCTTTTAGTTACAAAGAGGAAAATGAAAACTTTTTTCTGAACTAAACTACATGAAATGTGAACATGAAGATTAACATCATCTCTGAGGCAGAAACCTCAAAATTATACTCCTTCTCAATCAATGCTATTGTCAGTAATTAGTTTTATTCATTATTAAAGGAAAATATATATCCAAGACATTAATGCAAATAAATATTTTAGAATATGTCTGGCTTTTCCTGTACAGTGAAAACATGTTTATAATATAAAATGTAACAACAGATATTTTTCCAACGTAAGTTCTAGTTGCATATTTTCACATATTATAACCATATATAATTACTGTTAAGTGAAAAGCCTGAATTAGATGAGTAAATTGTTACAGCCAGTGGTAAGAAAATTATTATATTGTTTTGTTTAGCACAGTATTTAAATTTTATATTTAAGAAACTTTTGAGGGACTTTTCATCTAGCTAATAAGTGAGTTAATTAAAAACCGGAACGTTGTGAAGAGTGGCACCATGGTGTTTTTAGAATCAGAGGGATATGAATTCAAATTATTCAATGATAATTTTTGAGATCCTACCACAGCTAGGTACATGGCTTTTACATTTTCTCTAGGAATTTCATTTTCATCATCTAGACAATAGATATAAAACATTTAACTTATGAAGTTTTAGAGAGCAGAACAAATCTTAAAGGGAAGACACAAAAAGGTGAAAACCTTTCCAAGTAACTTGACTATGTTCCAGAGCAAAACTCAATAATATTTATAGAAATACAAAAATATTCATCACTACTACAAGGCAAAATTAATAAGTTATGGCATCCAACCAAAGATTACCAGGCATACAAAGGGACAGGAAAAGATGAACTATAATAAGAATAATCACTTGAAAGTGACCCAAAACTGGCACAGATGTTAGAATTAGAAGATAAGGAAGTCAAAGTAGCTTTTATAATTGTACCACACATGTTTTAAAAAGTTATGTAGAAATATAGAAGATATGTAAAAGAACCAAATTTAACTTCTAGAGATGAAAGCTACAGTTATTGAGATTAAAACAAAGCAACAAACAAATCATTTGATAGGTTTTGTGTGTTTGAAAATTTGTTGTTTGAAAATTTGTTCTACCAGTTAGACCTGGTAGAAGAAACAGTGTTTCTGGGTAAGAGATGATAAAAATACCAATCCTCCAGTTAGTTCACTGTCACTCTCAGAGAGCTTAAAAGAGAACTCAGTGTGGTCGAACAGTAGTAGCTCAGAGAATAAGTTGGAGGGGGTTATTGCTGGAAGTGACAAAAGTAAGACATGGCTTCCACTTTGGGGGTGTCTTCCGTTGTAAAAGAGGCAAGAATGAGAATGAACCATAAACTCTTCCCATGCTGAAGCCACAGAGTGAACCCATCCCATGTTATTAGAGGCCACTGATATCAGAGGCAGAAGACCAGGATCATAACTGCTAATGGGCAGCTAATTGTGCTTGTAGTCAGAGGAGGGTCTCCCTCTTTTCCCCTTTTTCTTTTTAATTCTAAACTCAGCGTTATAATTAAGCAAAACAGAAATGTAGAGAAGAGCATGTGGGAAGCTTTTTGGCTATTTGGAGTTGTTGCTTTGAACAAATATCCCCCCAATAAAAATAATAACATAATAATAGCAGTACATGAAATGTCCATATATTTACTTAAATGAATTCTTTAAAATTAGTGTAATTTTTGGTCTAGACTGCAAAAGCATTAAATTTCCCTTGTAGCAGTTACTGAAAAAAAAATTAAACATTTTAATTTTTTTACTTCATCAAGATTGAATTTCTCAATCAAGCCACATATGATTAACCTGGTTTTCCAATGTATCTTTTATAACAGACACATAATCTGATAATAAACATGGCATTGTTTTCTAAATTATTTTTAATGGCATACATGATAGAACATGCGAGGATCTTGGCCCATTTAGCAACCCCCATACTTTTATTTTAATGGAACATATAGTTTAGGTAGAAAATATAGCCTAGTGGATTTAAAAAAAATTATCTTTGGAAATGAAAAATAATGGAACTGAAAGATTATGTATAAATTAGAGACTATCAGGATTTGATTTATTTGAAGTACAGAGTCCTTAAATTGTGCTTCTGGTTAATAAACTGGCTTTAGACATTGGAGAAAGGTCTGTAATTTCTTCTACTACAGTCTGGTATTTCAAGAGCTACCAAGAAAACACTGCTGAATGGCTTTAGGTCTCAGAAGTTAAGACACAAGAGAAATCAGATATCACCACTATGGTGGTAAATTCCCTCTATGCAAAACAATTAAAAAAAATTCCACTTCTCTCATTAGAATACCACAGTGCAGAACTTCCCTGGTGGCGCAGTGGTTAAGAATCCGCCTGCCAAGGCAGGGGACATGGGTTCGAGCCCTGGTCCAGGAAGATCCCACATGCCCAGAGCAACTAAGCCCGTGTGCCGTAACTACTGAGCCTGCATGGCACAACTACTGAAGCCCACGTGCCTAGAGCCCATGCTCTGCAACAAGAGAAGACACCGCAATGAGAAACCCACACACCGCAATGAAGAGTAACCCCCACTCGCCGCAACTAGAGAAGGCCCACGCGCGGCAATGAAGACCCAATGCAGCCAAAAATAAATAAATAAATTAATTAATTAAAGAGAAAAAAAGAATACCACAGTGCAATGTCATCATCTCCTCAAGAAAAAGTGCCATATAATTCTGTTCTGTCTCTTCAGTGTTATGCAGTAAGACAAAATTTGTTTTCTCCAAGCCCCCCCCTCCCTTTTTTTGGTCATCCCCCCCCCCCCAGAAGAGAGCCTTAGCTTAGATGAGAAAAGAAAGTTTCTATTATCACAACATCAAATAAAGGCTATCAACATTTGCAAGAGAAATTTTGATTGTAGATGTTTAACTGAAAGATTAAAACATTTCTCTAGGACCTTCAAGGTACCTGACCTCTCCCACAGCCTATCTTGCTGAGAAGATGAAAGGAGCCTATTGACTGCTAATCAAGCCTTGGAGAGTAAGAAGAAAGCTAAAAAACCCAACGTCATGGTGAAGAGGAGAAAAGTTAGGTAGAACCTACAGAGATGCAGCTTTAAGCTGAAACCTGTATAGACTTTAAATGGAAAAGAGGAAAACACTATCCGTGCTATCCACTGTTCTCTATGTGTTTTGTATCGTAAAGTAGGCTTTTCTTCTAGTAACAGACACACTTCCATGCTCTTCCAGATATTCAAGTCTACATAAATAAGGATTTATATACTTGTGGTCTTGTCTGAGATTATTGTACTGTGACGTAACATACGGCTGTGCCTCCATCTAAGACTACCATAGAAATTAGCCAAGAAATACTCCACCATTTATCTAAACTACCAGATTGTTGCTGAGGAAGGGGAGTGCTCACAGCTTTTGTAAATTGATGTAATGAATACTCTTTCAGCCGGGGAGTAACTTGAGAAAAGTAGTAATCTTGGCCTGGAAGCATTGGCCGAGTGTCAAGTTTGAGAATGCATGGTTTAATATGAATGCCTAGGTTAATGCTTTCTTGTGAGTTTATTAGTTTTCCATAGGAAAATTTCACAAGCTGTTATCAGGCTATGAAGAGAGGGAAGAAGTCTGGGGAAGGTCGTTTGTGTATCTGCATCATCCAAAATGGATGATAGAAGGGAAATTAGATTGTTTATGAAGACGGAGGAAAAGTCCCTGAATGATATGGCAATATTGATGGGGGCAATGCAGTTGATACAGTATTTGGCTCCAGCTACATTTGAAACAGGGCTTGAAACTAGTGAAAAGACAGCCAGTAGGTACGTGAGAAGAAGAATGCATTATTTAGGAATTCATGATTCTCTGCCATTCTCAAATAATTCATTGAATAATTAATTGAGAGGATGGGTAAGGGAAATTGATTAAATAAGCTTTAGAGAAACTGATATAAATTATTTAGTGGACAGTGTATATTATGATTGATTTAAGAGATTTTCAAGGGTAATTTTGACTTTACCCCCTTAAAAAATACTTTCCACTGATTTTAGCACCAAATAAAATGTCAGAGTAAGATTTGACTCCAATTTATGGACAGATTTGAATATACAAAATCTTAAGTAACCTAAGAATGGAAGGCAAGTTTAAAGAGAAGTTATAAGGTATGAATACAAATTTTTCCTCTCAATAAGCAGTGCAAAAGGAGAACTACAGCTGTAGAACCCTAGAGTTTGTAGAGCTTTTCAGTGTGATTGAGCCATCAGAGATCAATGTTTTATGGTACCATAGTAGGAAATCCTATATTATGATATCTTAGTATCGAAGTTAGTAATCTTATTCAATTGTGATGGTATTTTAAAAGACTAAGAAAATTAGGATGTGTGTGTGTGTTTGTACTAAAGGACGTTGAAGAAGAAACTATTAATCATTAATTTACTATATCCCAAATTCAGAATTCAGAAGTTGGCATGGTATAGATTCAGGAATTTTTTTGTCTGTCTTAGATTTAAGGAAGGAGTGAATATTATTTGATACCCATAGGAAGACTAAACCTAAAGAGAATATAAATACTTTTTTCTAGTGAGTTTTTTTTTTCCTTTGAAAAAATGCTTCAGGGCAACACTAGAGTCTAAACTCTTTGGGGACAGTGGCTATTGGTTAGAGTATTTGGAAGTGTAGGTATAGTTAAATAATAAACTTGATTCTTGGAGTTAAGTACTCTGAAAAAGCAAGAAAAGTTACTTCTCTAAGGGCAAGATCACCTTAAGGAAGTTAATTTGAAAATGTCATTTAACAGGTGTGAGTTTTGACACACTTCAGTGAATATGTGCACCATGCTGTTTATTGACAAGGGAAAAAAGAATTACCTCATTAACAAGACCACTTCTTACCAATCTTAAAGAACTAAAGATATTTGGAGAGTTCAGATGGTATTATAATTGATTCATCCAAGATTACTCCTAGAGTGAAATAAGTGGATTGGCATTCAGCATCTATTTGATCTATAGTCATTTCCCTTTATTCGAGGTTTCATTTTCTGCTGTTTGAGTTACCCACAGTCAACCGAAGTCCAAAAATATTAAGTAGAAACTTCCAGAAATAAACAATTCATAAATTTCTGAGTAGTGTGATGAAATCTTGTATCATCCATCCACCCACCAGGGTATGGACCATCCCTTTGTCTGGCGTATCTCACCCCTTAGTCACTTAGTAGCCATCTTGGTTATAGAACTGACTGTCTCGGTATCACAGTACTTGTGTCCAAGTCACCCTTATTTTACTTAATAATGGCCCCAAAGCAAAAGAGAAGTGATGCTGGCAATTTGGATATGCCAAAGAGAAGCTGTAAAGTACTTTCTTTAGGTGAAAAGGTGAAAGTTCTTGGTTTAATAAGGAAAGAAAAAATCATATGCTGAGGTTGCTAAGATCTATGGTAAGAATGAATCTTCTGTATGTGAAATTGTGAAGAAGGAAAAATAAATTCATGCTAGTTTTCCAGTCACACCTCAAATTGCAAAAGTTATGGCCACAGTGCATGATAAGTGCTTAGTTAAGATGGAAAAGGCATTAAATTAGCACAATAAGATATTTTGAGAGAGGAAGGGACCACATTCACATAACTTTTATTATAGTATAGTGCTATAATTTTTACATTTTATTATTAGTTGTTGTTAACCTCTTACTGTGCCTATCTTATAAACTTTATCATAGGTATGTAAGTATAGGAAAAAAACACAGTATGTATAAGATTCGGTGCTATCTGCTGTTTCATGCAACCACTGGGGTCTTGGAATGTATACCCCGAGGATAAGGGGTCTACTGCATTTTCTAGTATACCTTCCTAAGGCAGAGGTTAGAAGTTAAGAAAAAAAATCCCAGACCCTCTTTCAGCTTGGGATCTTTATGTAAAAGAAATTCCACAAACTCAGTGCATTTCTGTGAGACTTGGAATTTGAAAATAAGGAAAGGCAGTTATCCTGGTGCTTAGCTTTTGTGGCCAGCAAGCATCGCTGTGGAGACATAAGTATTCATCTGTGGCATCATTCCTGTGTACTTAACTCCCTAGGTAGTAAGGACAATAGCTGTTTTTCTTTGTGAGTTTAGATGGAAAATGTATAGACTCTATGTACATTTAATGAAAATTATGAAGCAATAACAATTGTTACAATCACACAGGTCAAGAAATGGAACATTGGCAACAACCAAGAATCCCCTCCATGCCTTGCATCATCACAAAACCCTCCTATAGCACAAACAATAACCACTTACCTAACTTTTATGTTAATCCATTCATTGTTTTTCTTTGTAGATTTATTACTTATGTGCACATTCCTATAATACTGTTGACAGATATTTGTGTTGTTTTCTATTTATGGCTGTCATGAACAATGCTGAACAACATACATTTTTATATATGTATCCTAGTACACAGGAGAACACATTTCTCTAGGGAGTGAAATACTGGGTTACAGGGAAGTTTCAGGAAT
The DNA here is from genome assembly GCF_003676395.1 of Aethalodelphis obliquidens. Taxonomy (NCBI): domain Eukaryota; kingdom Metazoa; phylum Chordata; class Mammalia; order Artiodactyla; family Delphinidae; genus Aethalodelphis; species Aethalodelphis obliquidens. Next base: position 230,793 of record NW_020838071.1, on the reverse strand, counting down.
GAGATGCTGAGTCACAGAGAAAATACGTCCTTAAACCACAAGATAATGACAAGTGGTCAAATCAACTTACACTTCCAACAGTGGTGGTGATTCATGTTTAAATTCCTTGACATTAGTTGTTATCATTTATTTTAATATTTCCTATCTAATCTGTGTGTAGTGGTACCTCATTATGGTGTGAATTTTAGTTTTCATGATTACTAGTGAAAATACAAATATTTTACAATTTTAAATATAGTTATTGGCTTTTGGGATTTGCTGTTTTTTGAAGGGTCTATTGAATTTTTTGCCTATTTTTCTATTGGGTTATTTGCCTTTTTATTATTGCTTTTAAGAGTTTATTTCATTTTTTAAATTGAAGTATAGTTGATTTACAATATTATATTACTTTCAGATGTAGAACATAGTGATTCAATATTTTTATAGATTATACTCCATTTAAAGTTATTATAAAATATTGGCCATATTTCCTGAACTGTAAATATATCTTTGTAGCTAATTTATTTTACACATTTTATACCTCTTTATCCCCTACCCCTATCTTGACCCTTCCTCCTTCTCTTTCCCCACTGGTAACCACTAGTCTGTTCTCTATAACTGTGAGTCTATTTCAGTTTTCTTATATTTATTCATTTTATTATTTAGATTCCACATATAAATGATAACATACAGTATTTGTCTTTCTCTGTCTGACTTATTTCACTAAGCGTAATTCCTGTCCTGCCCCTAGGTTCTTCATAACTATGATTTTTGTTGTTGTTTTTTAGATTCCATATATGTGTGTTAGCATATGGTATTTGTTTTTCTCTTTTTGAGTTACTTCACTCTGTAGGACAGACTCTAGGTCCATCCACCTCACTAGAAATAACTCAGTTTCGTTTCTTTTTATGGCTAAGTAATATTCCATTATATATATGTGCCACATCTTCTTTATCCATTCATCTGTTGATGGACACTTAGGTTGCTTCCATGTCCCGGCTATTGTAAACAGAGCTGCAATGAACATTGTGGTACATGACTTTTTGAATTATGGTTTTCTCAGGGTATATGCCCAGTAGTGGGATTGCTGGGTCATATGGTAGTTCTATTTGTAGTGTTTTAAGGAACCTGTATACTGTTCTCCATAGTGGCTGTATCAATTTACATACCCACCAACAGTGCAAGAGGGTTCCCTTTTCTCCACACCCTGTCCAGCATTTATTGTTTGTAGATTTTTTGATGATGGCCATTCTGACTGGTGTGAGGTGATACCTCATTGTAGTTTTGATTTGCATTTCTCTAATGATTAGTGATGTTGAGCATCCTTTCATGTGTTTGTTGGCAATCTGTATATCTTCTTTGGAGAAATGTCTATTTAGATCTTCTGCCCATTTTTGGATTGGGTTGTTTGTTTTTTTGAGTTTGAGCTGCATGTGCTGCATGTAAATTTTGGAGATTAATCCTTTGTCAGTTGCTTCATTTGCAAATATTTTCTCCTATTCTGAGGGTTGTCTTTTCGCCTTGTTTGTGGTTTCCTTTGCTGTGCAAAAGCTTTGAAATTTCATTAAGTCCCATTTGTTTTTATTTCCATTTCTGTAGGAGGTGGGTCAAAAAGGATCTTGCAGTGATTTATGTCATAGAGTGTTCTGCCTATGTTTTCCTCTAAGAGTTTGACAGTGTCTGGCCTTACATTTAGATCTTTAATCCATTTTGACTTTATTTTTGTGTATGGTGTTAGGGAGTGTTCTAATTTCATTGTTTTACATGTAGCTGTCCAGTTTTCCCAGCACCACTTATTGAAGAGGCTGTCTTTTCTCCATTGTACATTCTTGCATCCTTTATCAAAAATAAGGTGACCATATGTGCGTGGGTTTAACTGTGGGCTTTCTATCCTGTTCCATTGATCTATCTTTCTGGTTTTTGCCAGTACCATACTCTTGATTATTGTAGCTTTGTAATATAGTCTGAAGTCAGGGAGCCTGATTCCTCCAGGTCTGTTTTTCTTTTTCAAGATTTCTTTGGCTATTCAGGATCTTTTGCGTTTCCATACAAATTGTGAATTTTGGGGTTCTAGTTCTGTGAAAAATGCCATTGGTAGTTTGATAGGGATTGCACTGAATCTGTAGATTGCTTTGGGCAGTATAGTCATTTACACAATGTTGATTCTTCCAATTCAAGAACATGATATATCTCTCCATCTGTTTGTATCATTAATTTCTTTCATCAACTTCCTATAGTTTTCTGCTTACAGGTCTTTTGTCTCCTCTGGTAGGTTTATTCCTAGGTATTTTATTCTTTTTGTTGCAGTGGTAAATGGGAGTGTTTCCTTAATTTCTCTTTCAGATTTTTCATCATTAGTGTATAGGAATGCAAGAGATTTCTGTGCTTCAATTTTTTATTCTACTGCTTTACCGAATTCATTGATTAGCTCCAATAGTTTTCTGGTAGAGTCTTTAGGATTCTCTATATATAGTATCATGTCATCTGCAAACAGTGACAGCTTTACTTCTTCTTTTCCCATTTGGATTCCTTTTATTTCTTTTTCTTCTCTGATTGCTGTGGCAAAAACTTCCAAACCTATGTTGAATAATAGTGGTGAGAGTGGAGAGCCCACATTCTTGTTCATAGACAGCCATCTTATCGCTCACATGGTGGAAGGGGAGAGAGAGCTCTTTGAGGTCTCTTTTATAAGTGTACTGTTCCCATTCATGAAGACTCCATGGTCATGACCTAATCACCTCCCAAAGGCCCCACCTCCTAATACCATCATATTGGATATCAACATATGAATTTTGGGGGGATACACTCATTCAGTCTAATTCTATTCTCAGTTTGTACTACTTTCCTGTTATTTACTCCATCCTAGCCCCATTAATTTTCTGTCAATTCTTAGAACTTGAATATTCCAAACAACCTCATTCTCACCTCAGTACCTTTACAGTTGCTATTTCTCCTGTCTGGTTTGTTCTTCATATAGATCTTCATATGGCTGGATCCTACGTATTAAGTGTTCAAAAACACTTTCCTTAGAGTGATCTTTCCTGATCCTACTATCTGTAATGCCACATCCCCTGATCCATGCTGCTCTATAATGCGTATTCTGTTTTGTTAGATTTATGACTCATCACTGTCTGTAACTTTTGTTTAATTTATCCAAACTAGACAATAATAGTAAATTCTATAAGAACAGGGATCATGTCTGTATTTGTTCATTGCTCTGTCCTTACTACCCAAGAGGTCCATGATGCATGGCTGTGTATTCGTGTACTATACAACTCTAAGGCCACCATTGACATAGATGATGATATTAAGAATGACATTTGTAATAACTTTAAATGGAGTATAATCTATAAAAATACTGAATCACTATATTGTACAGCTGAAACTAATATTGTAAATCAACTATACTTCAATAAAAATCAACTATACTTCACTGAAATGGAGAATAAAAAAAGAGTGACAGTTGAACTTGGCAGTGACTCAAACAAGTGCTCACTTATTTCTTGAGTGCTTAGTACAATGTTGGACACATAGTAATTAACTAGAAACATTTTTGGAATTAATTAATTCCAAATTAATTTCAATTAATTAATTAATTCTAGTGGTCTGCATGAGAGCAGATCTTGAGGATTCAAGGTAGGGGAGACTGCTTCTGCCAGTTACTTCTTTTTTTCTCCTATTCTACAATGTGAATACGCTTTATGATGAGTTTACGTGGCAGGAGTCTTTAAGCAAGATAAGAATGCTCAGAATTTTATTATTATGATAAGTGCCACCTCTGCCACAAAGAAAAACTGGCAGAATTAATTTTTTTCCAGGTGGACTCATCCTTCTCAGACCAGACACTGCCCCTTTAATGAATTCCTTTTTCCCAGCAAGACTTCCCTTGAGGTTTATTTTAACTAGCTTTCACCCATAAGAATATGGACTCAATAGCAAGGAAGCTCAGAATCCTTAGCATCAAATAGCTATGTACAAGCATCAGGCACTGACACTGTACATAACCACAATGATTTCACAACAGGAAATATATTTGTTTTTCCATGGGACTTTCTAAATTGGTGATTTGCAGCTCTGTTGGAAATATTACTCTTCTCGCAATGGCTTAACAACTACATCACTAACAAATAATAGCAAGGTTTTTATAGGTCATGGTAGATTACCTTTCTGTCAAACAGCCTCAACTATGGATGAAGAATCAAAACAACTGTGCTTTATTCTCTTATAGGGGGCACTGATCTGACTCTGGCCATATACAGTCTGGTTCTAGAAACCCATTTTTTTCGCCCTCTGGTTCATTTAATCCATCTTTCCCATTTATACTTCTCCTTGGTTCTACTTTACAGTCCTTGGTTCTTTCTCTTTCTTTTCTTATTTTCTTTTATGAGAATTTGGTTAAACTACAGCATTTGATACCCTGAAGATACTGAGTTTCAACACAAACATAAAAACACATCACTCATGGATAAAATCTTGCTGACCTTTTTTTTTTTCCATTTCTGAAGAGGGAAAGTTTGATAGGAAAAACATTTGCCCTTTTAAAGCCCCACTCTTATTGATCTGGGTTGCAAAATATAGGAAGCAAATGTTAATTTCTTTGGAAACAGTGATATATTTTCTCTATTAAAATGTTATCTTACTGTGCCCCACAGAGAAGAAGATACATTCTTTGTAGAAATGTCATCTCCATGATGTCTGCAACTTGCCTTGGAGCCTTCCAAAGGAGATGGACAGGTAGACCTTTTTTTTAATATGTGATTTAAAGATGAACCATTGTTAAAAATCTCCCCCCAGAGTCATTTCAAGGGTAAGAAGAGGTAAAACAAACTTTCAAATAGATTTTACCAAGTAGAGGTCAGGGTAGGATCTGTTCTGTCTGAAGATGCTCATTACATATTTTAGAAAATCCAGAAGTCACTCACCCATTTTTAAAAAAAAGATACAGTAACAATATCATGTTGCTTCAAATTTAATTTTGTGAAGTGCAGTCTGAAAACCAATTACGTGCATTTGATGAAAAGCTATACTTCCAACTATTTATTATGGAAAATTTTAAATATATAGCAAAGTTGAAATAATTTTGTAGTGAATACTCATATGCCTATCACATACATGCTACGATTAATGTTTTTCTTTATTATATATTTACCTATCTATCCATCTCTCTATCTTTCCATCAATCCATCTAATGTTTTTGATACATTTCAAAGTCAATTACAGATGCCAGTACACTTTCCCCCAAATACTACTTCACTATTGAGTTGTAAGATCATCTTACATATCCTGGATGCCAGTCTATGTTATGTATATATCTATATCTATATCTATATCTATCTCATGAATATTTTTTCCAATCTGTGGCTTGCCCTTTCATTTTCTAATGGCGTCTTTAAAAGTGCAGAAATTTAAAATTTTGATGTAGTTATAATTTTTTCTTTTATAATTATCAAAATGCTATTTTTAAAATTCTGCGGTAACATGGTTTTAATTATAAATTGAAAAGCAGATAGCATGGGTATGTGATTTTGTATCTCATGCAGAATTTGGCAGTCTGGTAGCTTGTGAATATTTTCTATTTGTAATATTATTGCATGTATGAATTTATTTAAGATAAATATACTTATGTGATACATAGAGAATATTTAAATTGTCAGGATTTGCTATTTCCCCATAACCTTTCTCCTCTCAATACTCTGAGGACTTGAAATGTTTACTTTCTTAATTGGTACAAGGCCTTTGTTGAGGTGGGGGGGTGGATGGGAGAGAGATATAAAGAATGTAATGTATATAAATAATAGCCCAGGCTATTCTCTATGAGGAAGAACGAAAGAGGGCAGATGGGTAAGAAGGATAGGGAACAATAAAGGAAGGGTGAGGACAGGAGAGAAGTGGTAAAAGGAAAGAGCAGTCATTATCAGGAATGGGATTTAGGAAAGGGAGTGTATAAAAAATCTTTCGGAATCCTAGCTGTGTGCTGCCTCCATCTTTAAAACAAATCAGCATGATCTTCAGTGCTTTCTGGAAGTTGGTTTCTGTTTGTGTGCATTATCATACTTAGGCTGTGATATATTTGACATCCTAAATTTTCATGGAATTTATTTCCCACTCTGACATCTATGTATCTTACTGACACAACTTGAGTACTTCCTACTTTTTCTCATGTCCATTCACCATAAACTCATAAATACAATGGACTATCATAATGCTTTTGTGATATCCAGATGACTAATCTCCCTATGGACTATAATATTATAGACATCAGGAGACTTAGCATAGCACTCAAGTAAGACAGACAAAGTTTGAGTGTACTTCTATCTCTGTCAGGTAAAAGTAAACTGCTCCATTATCTTTGCTGTTTGATGTGGAGACAACTATTCACCAGATCAATAGCTGTATATCAGGAGTTAGAGATGTTTTGATTTGTTCCAGGAAAAAAAAGGCCCATAAAATCTAGCAGCTTTGATTAGAATTAGTACCTCATTATCTTATGATAATCAACAGTCATTGTCCATGACTTATTTGCCTTTTTTACAAGCCGAACAGATTATTTAAATGGGGCAGGTGATGGAGATCACCATCTGCATGGTTATTTTAGTCTCTGCAAATTCCCCAGATATGTGCTATTGCTATTTTTTGGTATTGTTTTCATGTAGGGACAGTTCCAGGAGCTTCCACTTGGCCCTTCCTATGTATTTTTTTCCAGTTGTGGCAAAATATGCATGACATAAAAGTTACCATCTTAACCATGTTTAGGTGTACCATTTAGTGGCATTAAGTACATTCACGTTGTTGTGCAACCATCATTACCATTCATCTCCAGGACTTTTTTCATCTTCCCAAACTGAAACTCTGTACCCATTAAACAACACCTCTCCATTCATCACTGCACCCAGACCCTGGCAATCACCATTCTATTTTCTGTCTATATAAATTTGACTACTCTAGTACCTCATATGACTGGAATCACAGTATTTGTGTTTTCGGTTCTGGCTTATTTCATTTAGCATGTCTTCAAAGTTCATCCGTGTTGTAGTGTGTGTCAGAATTTTTTACCTTTTAAGGGTCATTAATATTCCATTGTATGTATATACTACATTTTGTTTATCCATTCCTCTGTTGATGGACATTTAGGTTGTTTCCATCTTTTGGCTATTGTGAATAATGCTGCTAAGAACATGAGATTACAAACATCTGTTCAAGTCCTGCTTTTAATTCCTTTGGATACATACTCTGAAGTAGAATAGCTAGATCGTATGGTAATTCTGTTTAATTTTTTGAGGAACTGCAATGTAGAAGGGTTCAGATTTCTACACATCCATGCCAATACTTGTTATTTATTATTGTTTTTAATAATAGCTATCCTAATGGATGTCAGGCAGTAGCCGTTCTTAATAGCACTTACCTTGGTTGAGAGTTCTGTCCTTTTCCAAGTATGTGTACTCCAAAAATACATTCAGATATGGGGAAATATAGTGTAGGTCACTGCACAGGATTTCTAGTGACACCTCAATTTTGACTTGTGTCAAAATTCCAATTATCACATGGCTTCCATAAGCCCTATTATGACCCGAAGACCACAGTGATGTTTTGGAACCTCAGGTGTGTAAATTTATCTTAATAATCTCTGAAAAATTCTGAGTTTTCCACTTTTCTTTCTAAACATTACCCCTGGAAAATTGTAAACCCCTTTGAGGTAGACCTGGAGAAAAAAAAATCACACTCTATACTTTTGACAGTGTTGCAGCAAAGTTTCTGAAGCTATTGTAGCCACCTGATCTCTGGTTTAGGTCTGGGTGAGGCTGTAGTTTTCATTCCTGGAAAATCAATGCAGGTTTCTGCTCATTGTGCTTGAATTTTATTCTCATTTATACAGTTCAAGCCTGCTCATCAATGTAATTCCCAGTGTAAATGTGATTAATCTGTTACTGCTGGAAATCACTTTGGGTCAAAATACTGCCACTCTGCCATGCTAACCTTTATGGTAATTGCACTCACCTTGTTTCTCATATTAAATGCTACCACTTAACCTCTGCTACTCTGTAACCCTATATTCCTATTAAAAGCACGGGGGCCATTTCATTGGTGCTATCCCCCATTGTCATCTTTAGCCCACAGAAGACAGATGCCACAGAGGTTTTCAAGGATGCTTGTATTTCTCTCATCAAAGAATGTCTTAATGTCTTGAAGAAGAATGTTATCGGGGACCTCTGTGGGGGCATAACTATGGGATAGTTGAGTGGGTTTTACATAATTAATCCACTCCAACATTCTCATATTAAGTACATGGATTCCTTTGTCTACATTCTGTCAGATAAGTTATGGAATCTTGCCCTCTCTGAATGTTGCTGACTATTGAATCTATGTTTCAGTCAGCCAAACAAGCCAATGATTAGAGGCAATTCCATCAGCTAGAGCTAATACTTTGAACCTCAGGTAAGTTCTTCATAATAAATTCAACCCCTTCCAACTTTATATTCCATCTTCCTCAGTCTAACACTTATAAAACATATGCCACACACACATTCTACAGGTTTCTGCTGATACACATTAGCAGGATATAGCATTTCTTTTGATGTATATGCTAACTCCTACCAGGGTGGACATTATACTTGCCTCCTGGGGCCTGCTGGAATCTGACTGTAGTTATAGGTTAGGATGCAATAAGTGCTGATGTGGGTGGGTCTTGAGAAAAGTAGAAATTTCCTTGAAAACTAACCTATTTAGATGAGGTCTTTAGAGATATGTTAAGCAAGGGAAGGTTAGTTTCCTCAAATGGGGAGGAAGAAGGGTGGCTTCCATTGGCGAGGAAACCACAGGGAGATTTGGGTTAAAAGTTTTCATATTAATCTGAGTCTGCCTACCTGCACTTATCCTAAATACTCAATATATCCTTATCTTAATACCCAACTCTTCCTGATCAATGTCCTGATATTAATCTGTGAGACTTAGCACAGATGTATGTTGAACTTGCATTTTAATTCTGCAACCCACACTTTTAGATTTGAAACTTGATCCTCAGCCATGTCTGCTGTGTGGCTATAAGACATGAGAAAATTTTAAGGCCCTCAGTGTGGCTCTCTGTGTCTTCCCATGCCTCGATCTGAGAGTTTAAACACCTAACACCTTTTAACATTAAGTTTAAACATTTTCATTTTGTAAGCTCTCTGGTGCTCTAAGAAGCAGCTAATGGTCCCCATAGTGCTTGTAGTTATTACTGCCATAATAGACAAAATCAGCTGCCGCTTGACATGTATTGTCTTCAATTGGCAATATGTTCAAAGCAAATATTGCTGGTAATTTAAATGGTCACGTTGCCACTACTCGGAAGAAGCACTTGTCTTTGCATTGGCAATGGAGTCACTACTACATTCAAGCTCAAAACCTTATTCCAGAGTCCCATCTTGAGCATCTTTTTCCTGGGATTACTCATGCAGGACAGGAAATCTGCTTCAGGAAGTTTAGAAAGTAGATTTTAATAAAAGGAGCTTGTTTCAAAAGTTAGAAAAGCTGGAGTCAAATGAAATAGGAAGGCAGCCTAGAGGTTGGAAAGACTGAATCCCCTAAGCAGAACTGTAATGAATGTAGAGACTGCTGGCGGGTGCTGGGAACATGGAGGGAGAAGCCCTTGAGCAGGAATTGGACGCATGAGGGAGACGAAGCCTCAGTTGTATGTACAACTCAAAGAAAGAGGGCATTCTGGGTTCTCCCCTATCCCCTTCTTCCAAACTCTCACCAGTCCTTCCTTTACTCACAATTAATTGGAAGCTAGTTGTCAGTGAATCCTGGGAAACCGAGTTTTCAGGAGTCAGTCCTCTAAAATAAAAATCAGAGCTGGAAAAAGAGAAATAGTCTTTAAAAATTATTAACACAAGTATGCCATCCCTTTACAATAACTTCTCACATTCCAGTTCACTTGTTCAAATACCCCATCACTATGATAGTACTTTGAAGCAGGTCTGTTTACTCCCTTGTTTTCTCCTGATACTGCCTTTGTATCTCTCCTTACTCTCTTACATTCCAATGTCCATTATGTAATAGTGTGTTTGTCCCTACCCCTGTTCCAGTGTCTTTTAATTATGCTGGATCAACCCAAACCATTGCTTTCTCTTTTCTTGATCTCCAGCTTTCAAAGTCTTCCCAAGTAAAGTATATAATAGTTTAGATTGTTTCCTTTATAAATTCATGATCACTAACCAAAAAGGTCCTTTAATATTGCCCTTTAATTCTGCTACATTAATCTGGACCCATTGTTTCCCATTCTCTACAGTGTGTTCTCTCTTTCTGCACTATTCTTTTGTTTTTTTTAAACATCTTTATTGGAGTATAATTGCTTTACAATGTTGTGTTAGTTTCTGCTGTATAACAAAGTGATTCAGCTATTGCACTATTCTCAAATGGCCATGTCCCCACCATTTGCTATAATATCAGGAGGTAATCTCTTTTAATTCACAGAAGAGAAAAGAAAAGACATTAGGAGAACTTTCCTGTTAATTAACATAATAGAATTACTACATCTGCTCCCATCTTTATCTCCTTTGGTAATTTAACAGAACAGAAGCTCTATTCCTACTAAACCCAATTCCCTTACTCCTGATTTGGATTGCATCACCTTTCACTCTCTAAGGATCCTTATTTTGTTCAATACCTTCTCTAATCTGGATCTTTTCCACTATCTTTTTTAAACATTCTAAAATCTTCCAAATTGGAAAAAATAATAAAGAAGAGTAAAGCAAAAAAGAAAAGCAAAACCACTCACCTTTCTCCACCTGACTTCTATTACTAATTACCATACTATCTCTTCTTCAAAGGCATAGTTTTTAAAATAATTCTTGAAAATGTTTTTCTATATCTTGGCAATTGTGAATAATGCTTCAGTGAACATGAGAGTGCAATCTTTTTGAGATCCTGATTTCAGTTCTCTTATACATATATATATACACACACACACACGCATATATATATATATATACGTATATCCATTCAGAAGTGGGATTGCTGAATCATATGATAGTTCTATTTTTAATTTTTTGAGAAGCCTCCATACTGTTTTCCATAGTGACTATATACCATTTTATATTCCCACCAACAGTGTACAAGAGATCCAATTTCTCCATATTCTCCCCAGTACTTGTTACCTTTGTATTTTTGATACTAACCATCCTAACAGGTGTGAGGTGATATCTCTTTGTGATTTTGATTTGCATTGCCCTGATGATTAGTGATGCTGAGTACCTTTTCATATACGTTTTGGCCGTTCATATGTGTTTTTTGGAAAATGTATATTCAAGTTCTTTGCCCATTTCTTAATTGAGTTATTTGGTTTTTTTTGCTACTTAGTTGTGGGAATTTCTTACAAATTTTGGATATTTACCTCTTACCAGATATATGATTTGCAAATATTTTCTCCCATTCCATTGGTTGCCTTTCCATCCTGTTGGTTGTTTCCTTTGCTGTGCAGGAGCTTTTTATTTTGATGTAGTTCTACTTGTCTATTTTTGCTTCTGTGGTCTGTGCTTTTGGTGTCATAGCCAATAAATCATTGCCAAGATCAATGCCAAGAAGCTTTTCCCAAAATGTCCATCGACAGATGAATGGTTCAAAAAATGTAGTATATATTTACAATGGAATATTTTCAACTTTAAAAGAAGAAGGAGGTTCTACCATTTGTGGCAACAGGGATGAACCTGGAGGACAATACGCTAAGTAAATAAGCCAGTCACAGAAGGACAAATACAGCATAATTCCATTTATATGAGGTATCTAAAATAATCAGACTTCATGGAAGCAGAGAATAGAATGTTGGTTGCCAGCGGCTGGGGAAAGGGAGAAATAGGCAGCTGTTGTTCAACAGGTATGAATTTTCAGTTATACAAGATGAATAAATTTGAGAAATCTGCTGTACAAATAGTGTCTGTAGTTAACAATAGTGTTAAGCACTTAAAATTAGTTAAGAGGGTCGATTTCATGTTAAGTGTTCTTACCACACACAGAAAAAATAGGACACAAGGAAGCTTTTGGAGGGGACAGATATGTCTATTACCTTGATTGTGTTAATTGTCTCATGGGTTTATGCATATGTTCCAACTCATCAAATAGTATACATTAAACATGTGCCATTTTTTGTGCATCAGTTGTACCTCCATAAAGCTGTTTAAAAGTGTTTATCTGTATTTGATATCTTCACTTTATTACTTCCTTCTCCTGCTTCAACCCACTCCCAATAGAATTCATCTTTTATTACTCCAATAAAAAGTTACTTCATAAGTTATTTCCAAATCCATGGATGCGATGTGAAAATTTTATCTCCTAGTTACTTGACCTGTAAGTAGGATTTGCTTCTGTCTTTGAGACTTGATTTTCCTTGACCCAAAAACTCCTCTGGTTTTCCTCTAATCTCTGCGGCAGTTCATACTCTATCTTCTTTGCAGGTACATATCCTTCTCCTCAGACATTAAATGTTGAAATTCTTCAAAATTCAGTTCTAGGCCATTATGTCCTCTCACTCTAGAACTTGTAATATGATTTCACAGAAACACACAGCTTCAGTTACCAACTCCATAAAGTTTGGACATTTGTGTACCTGAGACCTCTAATCTGAATTCTGTAAATCCAGTTGCCTATTTAACATCTAAATCTGTTCATTTAAAGTATACATAAAGCTAAATACTCATGGTCTCCCTAAACTGCCAAATCTCTCCTCCTTCATTTTCATTTGTCTTAATGTGTAGTGACACCATTCACCCAGTTGTATAAACCAGGCACCTAACAATAATCCTTGATTTCAACCTCTCGCATCAGCCACTATATCCTATCCATTATCAATCTTATCCATTTTACCTCCTAGATACTTACTTAATCTATCTAATGTTCTCTATCTACTCATCGTTGTAAGTGGTAAATTAATGCATGAATATAAATTTCCCTGATTGCTTTGCTTGGTACCTATAGTTTTTACGGCAGAAAAATTTATATTAAAAAAATCCGTTCATCTTCCCTATATCTTTTCTTCTGTTCCTCCATCCTCCTGTCCCCATTTCAAGCAAGTATACAGGACTCCCTAGAAATCTCTTCCTCAGGAAATATGCCATTTCGAAGCATCAAGGTGTGAAGGAGGAGATTACAAGGCAGTTGGAGGATTAAAGGCCAGTGAGTACAACAAGCACTGCCTGACACTACCTTGTTACTGGATAGAGCCTTGGAGCTGCACCAACTCATTAGAGGGATGTAGTTGAGAGAGATATAGGGAAGGCATGTAATACGCATGGTGTATTTATCTCATCAAATATTTCAGCATCGCAAACATTATACAGGAACATTTATAAATGGGACATGAAGGTACGGGTGTCCCAGTCTCAGAAGACCAGAAGGACCTCCACAACACTTTCATGTTACAGGGTTTTTTTTTTTTTTTTTTTTTTTTTTTTTTTTAACATCTTTATTGGGGTATAACTGCTTTACAATAGTGTGCCAGTCTCTGCTTTATAACAAAGTGAATCAGTCATACATAAACATATGTTCCCATATGTCTTCCCTGTTGCGTCTCCCTCCCTCCCACCCTCCCCATCCCACCCCTCCAGGCTGTCACAAAGCACCGAGCCAATATCCCTGTGCCATGCGGCTACTTCCCATTAGCTATCTACCTTACTGCGTTTGTTAGTGTGTATATGCCCATGACTCTCTCTCGCCCTGTCACAGCTCACCCTTCCCCCTCCCCATAACCTCAAGTCCGTTCTCTAAGAGGTCTGCGTCTTTATTCCTGCTTTACCCCTAGGTTCTTCATGACATTTTTTTCTTAAATTCCATATATATGTGTTAGCATACGGTATTTGTCTTTTTCTTTCTGACTTACTTCACTCTGTATGACAGACTCTAGGTCTATCCACCTCATTACAAATAGCTCAATTTCGTTTCTTTTTATGGCTGAGTAATATTCCATTGTATATATGTGCCACATCTTCTTTATCCATTCATCCGATGATGGGCACTTAGGTTGTTTCCATCTCCGGGCTATTGTAAATAGAGCTGCAATGAACATTTTGGTACATGACTCTTTTTGAATTTTGGTTTCCTCAGGGTATATGCCCAGTAGTGGGATTGCTGGGTCATATGGTAGTTCTATTTGTAGTTTTTTAAGGAACCTCCATACTGTTCTCCATAGTGGCTGTACCAGTTCACATTCCCACCCATGATTGTCTTTCTTATTATTTTTTAAATTGCTGTTATTATTATTACCTTTTACTTTTCTTCCAAACAGAATCTTATTTCAATGTCCAGCTCAAATGACATCAGTTCCATATAGACTTCTCTGATCATTTCCTCTAAAATGCTAGCAATTTATTCCTACTCTAAATTCCTGTAGTATATATTATCCGATTTATTTATTTGACATTCATCTTTGAGTTTATTTGATTATATATTATCTCTCCTAACAAGAGTATAAAGTTCCAGAGTATAAGGACTGTTGTTTATGTATTTGTGTATCTCACATAGGAATTAGTGTGGCACACTATGCAGAAAAAGCGCTTCATGAAAATGTGTTAAATGACTAAAAGATTTAATTAATCACTAACTCTACTGTAGCTTTACTGATAAATGGACAAAGTTCATAACTGTGTTTGGGATATGCTATGAAATTCTAAATTTTATAATATTCGGAATTTGTGAATTTTCATACTGGCTCTTGGTTAAAAACACCCTGTAAAAATAACTTGGGCAATTTTTAGCCTAAAGAGATTAATAAAGGTTTTTTCCCATTTGTTACAGTTTTATAAATATTAAGAATTGCCTCTACAACTTTCAGTATCCTGCCATGTATAGCTATGGGAAGGTGCTTAGCTGAATATAGACATCTGTTTTTTTTGAGCCCTACCTATACTTGAAAGCAAAAAGATTGTCATAGTAATAACAATGCCATGCATTTTTATAGTGCTCTATAATTATTTTAGAGAGCTCAGTTGTCTTCATGGTAGATGAGGCTATCTAAGAGGCTTCCTGGTGGGAGAGTCTGGTTCCTGCCCACTGGTGGGTAGAGCTGGGTCTTTCTTGTTCCTCTGGTGGGCAGGTCCATGCTCAGGAAGATTTTAAGCAGCCTGTCTGCTGATGGGTGGGACTGTGTTCTTGCCCTGTTTGTTGTTTGGCCTGAGGCGTCCTAGCACTGGCGCCTACAGGCTGTTGGGTGGGGCTAGGTCTTGAGGAGGAAATGGCGGCCTCCAGGAGTGCTCACGCTGATGAGTACTTGCCAGAATTGCCGCTACAGTGTCTTTGTCCCTGCAGTGAGTCACGAGCACCCCCCGCCTCCGAAGGAGACCCTCCAATACCAGCAGGAAGGTCTGGCCCAGTCTCCTATGAGGTCACTGCCTTTTTCCCTGGGTCCTGGTGCACACAGAACCCGTGCGCGCCTTCCAAGAGTGGAGTCTCTGTTTCCCCCAGCCTTGTTGAATTCCTGTGATCAAACCCTGCTGGCCTTCAAAGCCAGATTCTCTGGGGGCTCCTCCTCCTATTGCCAGACCCCCAGGCTGGGAAGCCTGATGTGAGACTCAGGACTTTCACTCCTGTGGGAGAACTTCCACAGTACAGTTATCTTCCAGTTTGTGGGTTGCCAACCTAGCAGGTATGGGATTTGATTTTATCATGTTTGCACCCCTCCTACTGTCTCGTTGTGGCTTTCTTCTTTGTCTTTGTATGTAGAGTGTCTTTTTTGGTAGGTTCCAACATTTTTTTTTTTTTTTGTCGATGGTTGTTCAGCACTTAGTTGTGATTTTGGTGTTTTAGTAAGAAGGGGTGAGCTCACATCCTTCTACCCTGCCATCTTGCCGACCAAAAGAAAAACTTTATTGTCTTCGTGTATTCATATAACATAGCAAGGAAATTCATACTATATATGCAGTCCCCAAGAGTATTTTTTAATCAGTTTGAATTTTATCAACCTTATTATTCATGGCTGATTAATTAAAAAAGAAAAACCTGTGTTAGGGGAGGGCCCTGAGATTGTCTTCTATCAAGGCAGGGGCAAGGGGATAAAGGTGGGCTTCATGAATGAGCGGAAAGGAATTCTAGAATAGGGCTGTCTGAGGAGGAAAAACCAGGACAGAGAAGAGAGAAATCACAATATAAGAAAGATAGACTAAAGTGAGAGTGTTAACAAGGCAGCTTTCCTTTCTTCCTCACATCTATTTTCTTCTTTCTTTGACTCTTCCTCCCAACTTATTTTTTAAACCACATATCCCTAATGGTGGATACCTTCAGTTGAGGATAAGAAGGATAGCTCCAGAAGTAGCACAGCTGTAGTATCATTCACTTCTGTCTTTAGTTTAAAACACTCTTACCTGTCCACACCTTTACCCATTAGCCAAAAACCCTCAAATAGAATTGAGAATGGCAAGGGCAGGCAGGGCACTGCTGGTGAGTGCTAAGGAAGAGGATCCCGGGGTAGGAGGGAGTCAGAGGTAGCAAATTCCAGAGTGAGAGGAAAAGGTAAGCACTTGTGGCTGAACTAAACTGGGATGTCATCCACATTACAAGAAAACAAAACAAAATGAAAGGATATATGGGCAAGGAGACTGTAAGTTAGTGATAGCTTTGCTTAACTTCTTGATGCCTTTATTATTCTTCTAGAATTTCTCATGATGCCACAGAAGACACATTAAAAAGTGGGAATTACAGGTATATAATGGATTAAGTCAATAAATTCAATAGCATGTGCTCAGTCTTCACTCTGAAGTTTTATTTTATCATTTAATTTCTAGAAATGTGTTTTACTGCTCTTTCCTTTTCCTAGATTTTAAAAGTAAATATGACATAAAATTAGAATTAACTAAACGTTCATTCCTGGCTCTGAAATCCAGATCTCTAATTCTTATTCTAGCCAGCACCCTGATCCTTCTTTGCCCTCACAAATACTGCTCTTTATTTCTCTAGGTAAATCAAGAGATCTTAATTTACCTTACAGTATTAAAGTGGGTTTATTATGTATAAAAGATATGAAATTTTATTTGTGTGATTATACATTTATATATTATTTTTAAAAATTCCACCCGTATAAAACTCAATGGGCAGTGAGTCAGACCAAATTGAAGTCAGTATTCCAGTTATCTTCTTGAGAATACAGTGGAACCAAGATATAACAGTATATCTTTTCCACCATTCATATCTTGGATCCATAGTATAGACCTCAAACAATAATAAACTACATTTGCTAAGGCCACAAAGAGGAGATAAAAAAACGACTTTTGTTATAATGATTCACTGTACTATAGTACAGTTTGAACAGATGGCAAGGATTAAGTTTACCACTTTTCCTTTCCTCTGATTTCCTTTGCTTCACCCCCGTTAAACGAATGAATCTTCAGCCACATTCTAGTAATAATAAGTGATTTACAGGTTTAGGTGACAAAGAGAGTCACTTGCCCCTAGGCAGTGAAACGATTTCTTTAACTGATTTTGATAGTTCACTAGAGCTATTTTGTCCTCTAATTTTGTAAACACTACATGCCAGGCAGTACACTCAGTGCTTTACAAATAATTTTAATGGGTCCTTACAATAATCACATGAGGTATGTTTTAGCATTCTCCATTTACAGTTGAGGAAATTAAAGCACAGACTTAATAAGCAGTGGAACTGGAATTTAAATCCATCCAAATTTATTTAATTCTGATTCTTATATTCTTATACATTTTAAACACTGTCTTTATAACGTAAGGAAACAATTTACAATATTACATCTGGTGGAATACTGTTACTTATGCTTTTTAATGACATAATACCAAAAACACAAGCTTTATTAGTATAAAATGCCAGAAAACTGCATCTAATGGCATGATACAACCATGATGTAAAAGGTAGAGTGAAGGAAGATTAATGAGGACTATAATTGCCCTTACTCTTCACCCAGATGGCTGAACTGTGCTAAGAGGAGCCACCTTTAGGGGTACTATGAAAGCCATTATGTAGTAAAACTTTTAAACAGGGATGTCATTACTAGTGGACTCAACCATAGAAGTGTTATGCCAGAGGAGAAAGTTGAGAACAGAAGTTATGAGAAGTAGCCAAAAATTGAGAGCTAGGAGATACCAAAATATGGTCAGGATGGGGGAAAACCATAGAAGAGAAGTTAATAGAAATAAAAGAGGATTAGTGAGGATGAGGTAAGCATAGTACAGTATGAGAGGAAAGTAGAAAGCAACATGATTGATGATTCAAGCTGCAAAATCCCCATGTTCTTTAGGCAACCATTTCTGTAGACTCGTAACATGTGAAGAACATATTCTTTCTGGACTATATTTTCATTCATGTAACTATTTCATTGAAAATTGTATCCACTCACAACTGAAAATGGAAAGGCTACATTTTTGCAGAGTTTTCTGGTGGGATCCAGTTACATTGTCAAAGGCCAGTTTCCAAATGGGAACACACCTTTGGGTTCAGACTCCTCGTCTATAGCTGCCATAATGATCAATTAAGAACCAGAACTACTCTTTATTTAAAATTATAGAATGTATATTGTATTATTTCACTCACATGTAGAATATAACAAGCAAACAAACAAATAAGCACACAAAATAAATGAACAAACCAAACAAAAACAAACACTTAGATACTGAGTAGTGGTTACCAGAAGGGGAGGGGTAGTAGGATGGCAAAATTGGTAAAGAGGATCAATTGTGTAGTGATGGATGGAAAGTAAATTTTTGGTCGTAAGCACGCTATAGGGTATATAGAAGTATGAGTATAACGTTGTCCACGTGAAACTCGTAGACTATTGTAAACCAGTGTTACCTCAATAAGAAAATAAATCTAAAAATATGATAGAGTCCATGACTCCTTGAACCACCTCTAAACCTCATATTGGAACTGTTATAATAGGTCTGGAAGTACAGGGAGCAAAATAGTACTCAGATGGACTAATTGTGCAAAGGGTGGTATAATAGATTGGAAGCACAAGAAAAGAGTAAAGCCTCTAGGTTCATGACACTAATTTCTCAGATCAAAACCAGTAATATGTACCTGCATTTGCAGAAGGGCTGAGTTGTGGGAATGTGTCAGACAGAATGTTATATTTGATCCTTTATACAGATGGACTCCTCTTGTTTATGATACAGTAGCTGTCACTTTGTATCTTTTAAAATATTTTTGTGTTTCATAGGATTCTTATCTGAGGCTGATGGTGAGAGTACAAAAATATTTGAGGAGGTAATGGAATTTTTGAATTATATTGCAACTGATATCAAGTGGTATAATTTTGTATGGAAGTATGGAAAAAGTTTATGAATCAATATCACTGTATTGAAGTGGGGATCCTAGTTATCTTAATTATAGGAAGTATAACATATGCATATGATGGATTGGCATGTTAACTTGTAGGATGAGGTGAAAAAAATCACATGTAGTAAAAACTAAGTTTGAAAATTCCTTAAATAATCCATAGAGTAAATTATTCATGGTTTTGTGTTTACAACCCTGAATAGCAATTTTACTGCTAGAGCATGAGAAACATTGATTTAGACCAAAGAAAGCTGCCAGCCATGGGAATGTCTACAATCAGAGATCTTAGTTTTCATACCATTCTGTCTTTACAGTAATTATCAAACACTTAGCTGTGGTAGATGATTCTAAAGTATTTCTGCTTTTTTTCCCTAAGATTTATCTTATATTCTTTTAATGTTAAACCTCTGTATTCTTAATACAAAGCATTAGATTTTTTATTGCTGTGAAGATTAAACAAGATAATAAATGTGGATATTCACAGCACAAGGTCTGACATGTATTATATGCTGAAATATATTTGCTGGATTTAAATCAAAATCTTCCTTGATTCTACATAAGCTATTATTTGAAAACTTGAAGAGTGTAGCCACCCATTTCCATGTATTCCAGACCAATATTTCCTGTTATGTTACCACTGAAGAGCCCTCATTCTTAAGCCTTTGTTCATTGATCTTATAACCCTCTATAGAGCACTTTTTATAATGTGACTTCATCGTAAGGTGAAATAATTTTCCAGTGCTGACCTCACATGTCCCTATAGCTATTGAGCTATAGAAGTAGTAGAAGGAAGATCTGAAAATATAGATTAACGAATCATCAACCCAGAAGAGATAATTAAATACATGAAAGTCAGTGAGGTCTATAGGAGTGGTAGTGCAGAGAGAGTAGACTCTAGGGTTATCACAGTATTTGGGGGCTGTGTGAGAAAAAAGAAGAGTGAAATATACATGAAGTGGAATATTATGAGAATTAAGTACTAAAGAAGCCAAAAAGGAGAATATATTTTTTAAAAGGATGGGATTAACGATACTTCTCACCAGATATTTCTGGCTCTCTACTTTCTGAGCACATGGGAGACTTCGTGTTTTGGATTATACATGGGTTGGTGGGACATGTAATATTGGCCAATGATGTGTGAGTGGACTTGACATATGTCACGTCTAGGTTGGAGCAATTAACTCGTGTGAGACATTTTGGAGTTCTTTTTTCCATCTAATTTGGGAAATGACAATGTTCAAGATGGTGGCTGCTCCTCCATCTTGATTACCTGAGTGAGATGAGAGAGCCTTCCTCTCCCATTTCCCAACTAACCCATGATGGTCTTATTTCATGAGAGAGAAATAAATCTGCTATTTTAAGTCATTCAAGTTTTGTAATTAGCTGCAACTTCACACATCTTAGGTTATTTACTGTAGCATACCTTCACATATTCTCATTGATCAGAGTAAGTAGGTGGAAAATGAGACATTTAGCAGAAATGCAAGGTGTGTGAAGAATGAGACAAGGACATTAGATTTAGCTCATTAGATATATTAATATCTCTCTATATACATATGTATATATGTGTACATATGTGCATATATGTTATATATACATAAAATATGTACACATATATATATACACATATGTATATATCAAGAAAGACAGCAAAAGGGGAGGAGAGAGAGAGCGAGAGTGAGAAAGAGCACGTGAGAGCATTTTGTGTAATGAGAAAAAAACATAAATAAGAAGCATGTTATGGAGGACATAAGTGATGAAAAAAATTTGTGGACTTTCCTCTGAAATGTTTGACCATAAAAGGAAGAAGAATAGGAAGGCATTAGGGGAAGCATCAAACACAGGTAAGACTTTCACATTTTTTCTTCCAAAGGATGAGAAGACCAGTACATATTTGCAAATAGAAAGAAATGATAATAAAGGAGGGAGAGATTGGGGGCAGGGGGTACTAGAATACCTGGGATGACAGAGTGGGACAAGGTCCTAAGATTCAGGATTAGATAGGATTGAATTCAGAGATGAGTTTCTTAGGTTTATTCTGGAGGAGGGATGCTCCTTTCTTTGTAAATGGAGGGAAAATGAGAGATGTAGAAGCATGAATGTGTTCGATATTAGCATCAAAAATGCATCTTACATTTTATCAGCGAAGCGTGGTAGATCTTAAAATTCCAGTATTTTAAAGCCCATGATATAAATGCTAATCATTGTCATTATTCTGGCATAATGCATACTGTGGACAGCTCCCCCTCTGTGCTTATTCTGCTCAGAGCCTCCCATATAGCACTTCTCAACTTTTGAAGCAACCCTTCTCAGAGACATTTGCAAACTGTACTTCACACCCTGAGTTTTAAAAACCACAAAATTATATCCAGAGCAGCTAACAATTTGCAAAAGGTCTATCACCTTGAAAAGAATAATTTTCCAGGAGTGCAAAGTTTACCTAACAAACAGGTTTCTCCTGTGAGAGGAAGAATATGTGGAAGCAAAATTACAGAGGGAAAATATCACTTAACTCTATCTAACCCCTTGAAGTGGAAATTAGACCAATGTGCATATAAATGCCAAGACCTAAACTAGTGGTTCTGAAATTTCCATAGGTGTCAGTATCACTTGATAAGCTTTTTAAAATTGCAGGCATTGGGGACACACTGAAATCTACTGTGTCAGAATACTGAAGAGGGGTCCAAGGCTTTGTCTTTTTGTAAGATCACCAGGTGAATTTATGCTCTCCAAAGTTCTAGATTTATTGATCAGAACATTTCCCATTAAGCTGATAGCTCTTGAATTCCTTTAAAGCAGTGGGAGAAGTGTTGTCTGGTTCTGAGTAGAGTAGCTGTACCACTTAGGGACCAAAAAAGCCAGGATCATAGACCACAGGAATTTACAATCTGAGAGGGATCTTGCTGCTTGTCTTGCACATCTTCACATTTTATCGGTGTGGAGACTGTGCCTTAAAACTGTTGAATCCTTTTTGTGAACTGGCACAAAGGGCTGACAATTGAATCTAAGACTTTGGCTTCAACCTTTAACTCCAGTGTTTGACATCAAGTGCACTCATGTGGCTTTCTTCTGCTGAAATTATTCTACCGTCTTCTGAGAAAACATTATTTCTCATAACTCTAGACATCCTGCTTTCCTCTAAGTGTTCCAATTTGCAAGGGAAAAAGAAAGGGGTACAATTTGTGGGCTGATTTCCTAAATTTTATATATTTGTGGGAGAGGCAGATAACACCTGTGCATGGGATGATTTGAAGCACTGCTCTCACAAACATATATACTTGCTGTTTGCCCTGTCCTCTCGCCCTACCCCAAGCACAGAGTTTCTTACTTTCCTCCACAAGAAATTGGGGATTTAAGTAATTTCTTTTTACTGTGGTTCTTTAAATGATTACTGTGTTGGAAAGAGCTGATTCATTATTTTACCAATAGCTTTACAAAACAAATGGGTTTTTGATTGGTTCCTTCTGTGACTGGAAGCCTTCAAGGCAGAAAGAAACTGCTAGAGGCCTTTTGTTTGAGGGAAAGAAAATATTTTGATACTATAAGTGGGGTGGAGAATACAAAAGGGGGATTGAGAGGAAACCAAAGATAAATAATTTATTGAATGGTATTTCTGGGGATTAGCATGAAATGTGCCTGATAAAACAATATTGAGGAGTCAAGGGAGGGGCCTCACACTGATTATTTTCTGCCTTTTTCACCATGAAATGAAAATTTAAACCCAAGTCAACATGTTTATAAACAACTTCGCATATTAAATTCCCTGTATTTGAAATACCTAACATGATTTCTTGGACTCTGTAATGCTATAAAACTCTATTAGGGGATGCATTCCAAGATTTGGTAAAAATAAAAAATATTTTGGTTATTATTTATTTTTGTTTCTGTTAGATTCATTGATATTTTTGTATTGGAGTATTTAGTTTATTGTTGGTTTAAAAAAATTTCTCATGGCCTACAATTCTATAAACAGAAATTAAAATATAAATATTGAGTAGAAGAAAATAAAAAATTTAGTTAACAGTTTTAAATAAAGCCTGCGTGTCAAGAAAAAAAATGGTTGAACAAATCAAAATACAGATAGGAAAATAATATGAACAAGCGATTTGGAGGAATGCCAAAGAGCATTGTACAGTAATATGAAATTAAGTTCAGTTACACAATAAATTGGGGTACTTCACATTAAGACATCAGTGACACACTATTTTTTATTTTCCATTACATTGACAAAAATGAAAAAGAATGCCACCATCCAAAATTGGCAAAGCTGTGGGAAAATACACATTCTCATGTACTTTTTGAGAGTGTGTGAATTTGTCTGTCATCTTTCAGTGGGGGTTAGTTAACATCACCTACTGCTATTTAAAACGTCCATATCTTTGATACAGAAATGCCACTTCTAGGAGTGCATGCTAAATAAAAAACCCCACATGGGCACAAACCAAAACAGTTGGAGTTAACTAAATTTATGGTGTATCAATACTAGGTAATACTAAATAGTTGTTTAAAAAAGTAAGAGCTTCATATACTAAAATAGAGAGCTGTAGGGACTTCCCTGGTGGTCCAGTAGTTAAGACTCCATGCTCCCAATGCAGGGGGCCTGGGTTCAATCCCTGGTCAGGGAACTAGATCCCTCATGCTGCAACTGAAGATCCTGCAACTAAGACCCAGCGCAGCCAAAGAAAGAAATATTTTTTAAAAATAGAGAGTTCTTGAAAATAGTAGAACAATAAGTATTACGAATCTATTTATGATTTTGCCAATTTATATTTTGTTAATTATGTTGTATTATCTCATATGATACTAGAAAATGTATAGATATGATGTTTAGGATGGTACTATAATGAATACTGTTATACATTGCCCAGAATCCTGATTAAAATTGAAGGATTTCCCACCCCTTCCCAGTTTCTCAGTGGGTGGGCTGCCTGCTGACAGCTGTAGGCTCTCAGTCTTTTCTGGAAATTGCCCTTGGCTAAAAAGTCTTGCTTCACTAAAGATCACAGGGCCTACACATAATGTCTAGTCATTACCAGGGTAGAAATGCCAAGGCTCCTTATTGTAATGCAGGACAACTCTGAAGGGTCATCCCAGATTTCTCCATGGGCTTGGCTGTAGCCTTGGTCGGGATTGCATTGTAGCCTCCTTTTCCCCTCTGACCACTCCTGCATCCTTCATTCCCTTGCACAGTTATTGATCATGGGCGCACTTCCTTATAAACCTCTCACACAGCAATCTCTGTTTCAGGATCTGCTTCCCAGAGAAACCAACCTGTAACATTTGAAATTTATTAATAATGTGTACTTCCACTGAGGTAAATTTGAATGGAAGGGAAAAAGAGGGCTCACAATTTTTATTTTATTGACACCTGAGTTTGAGCCTTTATTCATGTAAGGTCCATCACACTCTGGGTTTATGTCACAATTTTTCTATCAGTATAAAACTGATAGGTCAGTAAGTGAATTCTATTTCAATTACTGAGTTTCAGTTTAAGCAATAACCCTTTACCTTATATTTTTTTACCCTGAATTTGGAAGTTCACAGTCTTCTTCAAGATTTTATACACTCTCATGGGCTTTAAGTTCTCTATGACATGGAATTTCTGTTCACCCAAAAGACTTGGTTCCTGCATGTTCTTCTACCACTACTCACCCTCTTTCCACTCATGCTAGCTCACATTTCACTTTCATCACTTCATCAGCCTCCTCCTTACCTCAAAGCAGCACCACTGTTAAATGGAATAGCCTTTGTGGTAATGGAGAATAGAGAATAGCATGAAATAGGAATTCACTTACAATTAAAAGTAAGAAATAATTGTTCTCTAAGTTCTCTGACAATTTCTGGTACTAATACATCTCAGTGGCCCTTTTTCTCCCTTAAACCGTATTTCAACCACCTCCTCTCTTCTCTTGTGTCTGTTCCAAGGCTTCCCAAACCCTGAGACCTCAGCTTGACAAGAACAGATTCTGAAGCCGACTATTTGATTCTTAAAGTGATCTATCTCTCACCCTCTACCCTAGGATATTTTGTGGGCCTACCTTTGCATAAGAAAGAAAATAGTTATGCTGTATGCTAAACAAAAGGTCATCAACCCTAGGATTTCACTCTTAGTAATACAAAAAATGAACATAAGTATTGAAATTTCAATTTCCTTCAACCTATCTCAGGCCAGACTTTTGGGGAGAGCATTGTATACTATACAAGAGTGTACTACATTAAAATGTTTTTTGGTTACATAAAATTGGCATATCTCAGTCTGTCTTTTGAATTGAATGTGATAAACTCCATAAATTAGTAATTTTAGTACAAGTATAAACATTTGAAGAAGGGGTCTTCTACATGTCTGCATAATGCTAGCTCCACATTTCTGAAAGGGCTGCTGACCCTGGATTACCCATGTATGCCATGTATAGCTACCACAGCCTGTTGCTGAAAGTATGGAAGCTAACTAACTCCTCTTCATTGAAATATATCCTTTCTTTAATGAATTCCAGAGCTGTCATCTCATTAAAATAACTCTAATTTATCCTTGTTGTTCCTAGTAATTCCATAACCTATGCATCCTAATGATCTTTGAAAACTGCACCACTGATTAACAGAGTCATTCCCCCAGACAATCATTGAGTGCCTGCTATATACCAGGCACACGGTATTCTAAGTGTTTGGGACACAGTGTGATATAAAACAGAAAAAATTCCTTTCTTATCCTATAATTTATATTCTGGCAGAGAGTTAAAGCTTATGAGTTTCCCTTTACCTACTTATTTACTACTTTACTTACTGTAAATTATATATGGTATGTTAGAAAGTGGTGAAAAAGGAAAATATATACTGAATATATCTTTCAAAAGAGGATAGGTTTTGCTGATATAACTGCACCAAATCTTAATGTCTTTAACAAAGCATATTTTATTTCTCACTTCATCATCTACAGCGTGGCTGGTTCCTATTGCTGTGGGGAGGGAAAGTGGCAAATTAAGTGGTGGCTCCTAAAGGCTTCCAGCCAGAAGTGATACATGTCATTTATGCTCATATTTCATTAGCCAAAGTAAATCAGATGGGCAAGGTTAACTTACAAGTGTGAAGTCCAGTTCTTCCATGCTCCTAAATAGAGGTAGAATCACTATTAACTGTTCCAAAAATTTTTGTGAGTGTGAAGAACTGGGGCATGTGATGAGGACAGTTGGAGCTTTAAATAAGATTGTAAAGGTAGGTTTCATGGAGAAAATATAATTTAATCAAAGACAGGGGAGGATATAACTGGGGGAACCCCCCCATTTTGTTTTTTTAAAAATCTTTTCCCAGATATAGGAAAAGCCAGTGTAAGGTCATCAGGCAGGAGCATGCTCAGTGTGTGTGTGTGAGGAACAGCAAAGCCAGTGTGGCTAGAACAGCATGAGCAAGGTGGAGGGCAGTAGAAGGTCAGATCAGAGAGAAAAAGAATCAGCAATAATATTTAGGGCTCTGTAGGTTATAATAAGGACTCTGGCCTTTACTCTAAGAGAAATAGGGAGTCATTATGAGATTTTGACTTCCCTGTAGACTGGGCCTCTTTCTCCTCTTAAGTATTTTCCCTTTTCTTTTTCCGTGATCTCTCTGAAAAACTGACTCTTGTTCCATAATCGACTCTCAGTCTCCAGGTTTGTTCAGGACCTCTCAGTGGCTGAGTGCAAATAATCTCTGCTCTGCCAGGAGTCTGCTGACATCACTCCATTACTTAATCACTGGTGCCCTCCTCCCTTTCCCTAGTCATTATATGCCAAATTGTTTACACTTACTGTCCCTCACATTTTCCAAAGCCTTTGACTTAGTAATGCTGCCCTTCAAAATCAGTTTTCCTTGAAAAGACCAGAGAGCACTTTGGTACATTCCATGCAGTTTCCCTGTGTTTTCTCTACTGGACACAGTCCATACCACTGAAAGCTGCCTGAGAGATGTATAGGAGCTACGGCATTGCAAGGACTCCACAGTTTCTTTCATTGGTGTGGGCACAGTGTAATGCATGCTACTTGTGTTCAGAGTAAAAAATTATTTGCCCAATATGGCAATGTCAGTTTTCTGAAGCAAGAGACACTGATTAATATTTACAGAGAGTTTCTTTTTGCCATACCAGAAGCATACAGCTACAGATAAAAAGAGAAAGACTTCTCAAGTGCCCTCAGGAGATAACATTGAATATTATATCTGTATTAGTCTGTTACAGCTGCTGTAACAAAACTATCTTAGACTGGGTAGCTTATAAACAACAAAAAGTTACTTCTCACAGTTCTGGAGGCTGGGAAGTCCAAGATCAGGGCACTAAGAGATTTAGTGTCTGGTGAGAGACTGCATCCTGGTTCATATATGGCCATCTTTTTTCTGTGTCCTCACATGCCAGAAGGGGCAAGGGAGGTCTCCAGGCTCTAATATAAGGGCACTAATACGATTCACTCTTGTGACCTAATCACCTATCAAATGCCCCACCTCCTAATACCATCACAGTGGGGTTTAGGATTTCAACATATGGATTTTGGAGTGATACAAACATTTAGTCCCTAGCATTCTACCTGACCCCCGCAGTTCAGGTCCTTCTCACATGCAAAATATACTGATTACGTTCCAACAGTCCTAAACTCTTAACTCATTCCAGCATTAACTCTGAAGTCTAAAATTAAAAGTCTCATCTAAGTATCTAAATCAGATATGGATGATATGATTCATCCTGGGCCAAATTGCTCTCCAGCTGTGAACTTGTGAAGCAATAACAAATTATATGCTTCCAAAATATGATGGTGGAACAGGCATGGGATAGACATCTCCGTTGCAAAAGGGAGAAATAGGAAAGAAGAAAGGGATAAGGGATCCTCAGCAGATTCAAGCTACAAGGCAAACTCTATGAGATTTTAAGGCTTGTGAGTAATCCTCTTTACTTGATGCTCTGCCCTCCAGGCTCAGCAGGATGGCCTGGAAGTGGCTCTTTGCATGGGCTTTGTGGCCCTTGTTGACTAGAGACCCAAATCTGTGGCTCTGTGTGGCCCCATCCTTTGAAACCCCACAGCACATGTACTCTTGGTGCCAGTAGAGATGGCACCACGTGAACACCATTGAAATTTGTTGCCCATACCCTCTGGCAGGGTGGACACTGTGGCCTGCTCTGTATCAAGGCCTGCTGGAGCTCTTCCTGGGGCGACAAAAGACCACACGGCTGGAGTGTGGGGAGCGGAGTCCGGGATGTGAGGTGGTGCCAGGAAGCATGTACCAAGGTGCTGGAGGTACTGGTGACTCCTCCTTTGAAACCATTCTCCCCTCAGATCCTTCTACTCTGGGCCTGTGATGGGCGTGACAGCTTAATGAACTCTGAATTGCATCCAGGATCTTTCTTCCATTGTTTTGTAGAATAGCTCCCAGCTTCTGTTGAGAAGGCTGATACATGCTAATCTCCTGTCACTTGGCCGCACCCTTATTATTCTCTTCTGACCATGCTTTCTCTTTTTGTACAATATGGATAGGCTGAGAATTTTCCTAATCTTTGAGTTCTACTGCTTTTTTTGCGTAACAATTTCATCTTTAGGTCATTTCTCACTTCTCACATTACTGCTGATTATAAGTAGTCAGGCGGAGCCAAGCTGCACCTTCAGTTCTTTGTTTTAGACATAACTTCAGCTCAATATCCAATATTCTCATTCCTAAATTCTACCTTCCAATAGAACATGAATACAATTCAGCCAAGTTCTTTACCACTTTATAACAAGAATTGCCTTTCCTTCAGTTTCCAATAATATGTTCCTCATTACTGACTGAAACCTCATAAGAATGACCTTTATCGTCCATATTTCTACTAACATTTTGTTCAGGATTATTTATGTATTCTCTAAGAAGATTGAAGTGTTCTGTACAGCTCTCCTTTTTTCGTTCTAAACTCTCATCAGAGTCGCCTTTAAATGTCCATTCATTGAAATGTAGGTGTGTTCTAGTATAAACCTCACAATTCTTCCAGCCTTTACTCATTACCAGTTCTAAAGCCAGTCCCACATTTTTAGGTATTTGTTAGCACAATGCCCCACTTCTCAGTACCAATTCCTATCTTAGTCTGTTCAGGCTGATATAACAAAAATATCTTAGACTGGGTGACTTATAAACAACGGAAATATATTTGCCACAGTTCTGGAGGCTGGCAAATATAAAATCAAGGAGCTGGCAGATTCAGTGTCTGGTGGGGGCTTTCATGCTTCACAGATGGCCATCTTCTCACTCTGTCCTCACAAGGCAGAAGGGATGAAGAAGCTCTTCTGGGTTTCTTTTATAAGGGTGCTAATCCCATTCATAAGGGCTTCACCCTTACCATCTAATCACTTACCAAAGGCTCCATCTCCTAGTACCAATGTTAGACCTGCGCGGTCTCCTAGGAGTTTCGACTCGCCCAGGAAACAACAAGAGTCGGAAGTCGATGCAAAACGCAAGAGGTTTATTGAAGGCCGGTGCACCGGGGTTCCTTGGTCCTCACGCAGGAGGTCGAAGAAGAAACCCTTTTGGGCGCGAATATGTCAGTTTTATAGGTTCCCACTTCCCCGTATGTAAATTATAGATTTGGTTGTGTTCTCCTGCTGATTGGTCCCGGCTTAGGCTCGGACCAGAGAGGGAACTTGTCCCCAGCTGCCTGATTGGTCTTTGACAGACACCTCTTTTACATTTTGTTATCTCCCTCCT
Source organism: Aethalodelphis obliquidens (assembly GCF_003676395.1). Classification (NCBI taxonomy): domain Eukaryota; kingdom Metazoa; phylum Chordata; class Mammalia; order Artiodactyla; family Delphinidae; genus Aethalodelphis; species Aethalodelphis obliquidens. Next base: position 200,867 of record NW_020838071.1, on the reverse strand, counting down.
TCTCGGAAGGGGGCCGGACATCCTGGAAATTCACCCATTGTTTAAGAAGCCCCTATTGTCTGGAGAGTTCTTAATCATTAGCTGGAACAATGTCCCTCGAGTCCCACATTCCCCCCTTTTTCTTGTGACTATTGATTCCAATCATGGAATCTCAACCTTCTGTTCGTAAACTTTGGTACTGTTGTCTTAACATTAGAACTTGTACAGTACTGATACGTTCTCTAATAAATGCTATCAAGCGATTTAGAACACATGGTCCAAAAGTTAAAATCAACAATAAAACAATAAGAGGTCCCAACAGAGTAGAGATTAAGGTGGTAAACCAGGGGGACTTATCAAACCATGATTGAAACCATCCTTTTTCGTTTTCTCTCTCCCTTTGCCTTTTATCTAAGCGTTCCCTTAGTTTATCCATGGTTTTGGTAATGGTTCCTGAATGATCAATATAAAAGCAACATTCTTCTTTTAGAGCGGCGCATAATCCCCCTTCTTTAAGAAACAGCAAATCTAGGCCTCTTCTATTCTGCAACACCATTTCTGAAAGTGAGGTGAGTGATTCCTTTAGTTGAGTTATGGAACTTTCTAATGCTCGAAGGTCGATGTCTACAGCCTGTCTTAAACTTGCATAATACTGGGGTTGTTGTATGAGGGCTGTGGTTCCTGTTCCTATCCCGGGAGATATTCCTAGTCCTAGAAGGACAGCCAATGTGAGGGTTACAGGTTCTCTCTTCCTTCTTGTTTTTCCCTCGTATTCATCTAAGAAGGACGAATCTGAATGATAGATGAGTCTAGGAACTAATTGCACTAGCACACAAAAATCAGCTGAATTGTTGAGAACCTCTAGAGAGACACAAGGGGTTAGCCCCGTGTTACATGCCCACCATCCATCTTGGGGAGGTACAAGATATCCCGAGCCTGAAGGGAGGCTGAAATCATGACAAAGGTGTCGATGGGACTGGGGAGGTGTTCCTATACAAGTACCATTTCCAGAAACCGAAGACAGAGTTAATTTACTGTTCCCTTTCTGTTTCCATCGACAATGGTCCGGGGAGCTGACATTAGTATAATTAGAACTATATTCTATAGCATCATAATAAGGGGGAGGGGCAGCATAGCAAAGCCAACATGATTTTGTAGCCTCTGGGTTTGTAGCATTAAGGACCGTAAAGGCTGCCTGCACCAAAGAAAGCATCCTATCCTGAGGAGTCCCAGGCTTAACTGTGGGTTCTTTGGATCCAGAGGTTTCATTAGTCTCATTCTTTGTTGACGTAGTTGAAGGGGCCGGGGGAAGCAAAGGGGGGCCAAGTACGGGATTTGGGCCTATTGATATAGGAGCAGGAGTCTCAATCTTTAGCTTAAGGGTCATTAATATTCCCAAATCATATCCATTCTTATAAAATCTAATGCCCCATGAGTGGCCATTTACCCATTTTTTATCTCTTTTTCCAGGATTACTAAAGGAAATTTTGAGGGGGTGGCACCATCCTGAACATTCGGGGGCGACGGGTCGGGGACCCCTATAAGAAGTATGAGTGTAGTTGGCTGTTACTGTAATAAAATCCCAAGTTGAGGTGGGTCTCCAATAAGTATCTCCTGTGGTTTCACATCCCCAGTTTTGGCAATATAAATTTTCAGTTCCCCCACATTTATAATTCAGGGATCGGGGGCGATGGAACCCGGGGCATACATAGAAGGAGAGCGTTCTGAGCCAACTTCTTCGGACCTGGTTTTTACAACCCTCTCCGGAGTAATCAGCTTTAGTTAGAAGTTGGGACGGAGCATTATGCTGATCATAATAACTCTCTAGATCCCAATAGGGAGCTCCTATGGCCAGTTTACAGACATCAGGAAAAAGGTCTGGCCACCAGGTCCAGGGAGGGGCAGTATGGCTAATGGACCAGGTTATATCTCCAGTTTGAGAAATTACCTGCCAAGTTAGACGTTGGGGCAGGTGAGGGCTAAAATCACTTACAGTCAGTAAAGGCAGTAAAACCAAAATTATAAGTCTTAGGTTCATAGAAGCTTGAGTTTGAGTGGGTTGTCGGTTCTTTGGGCCTGCCATCCTGATGATGCCGCCGCTGGTGCAGCTTTCACGTGTGAAGCATGGATCCAGGCAGCGATGCCGTCCACTTTTATGGCCGTTGGGGTGGTTAGGAGGACGGTGTATGGTCCTTTCCATCGAGGTTCCAACGTCTGGGTTCGATGCCGACGGACGTATACGGAGTCTCCGACTTGGAAAGGATGAGTTTCTCCCGGTGTTCCCGGTTGGTAGGCCTCGGTGAGTTGGGACCATATCTCCTTTTGGACCAGTTGGAGTCCCAATAGCCTAGCATACAAGTCAGTGTTATTTTGACAGTCTGGTTTTATTTCTTCTCCTAAGGTGAGAAGGGGAGGTGGGGCCCCGTATAGCACCTCAAAAGGAGTAAGATGGTACCGGGAAGGTGTATTCCTAACCCGGAACAGGGCTAAAGGAAGGAGCACCGTCCAATCTGTACCGCCAGTCTCCAAGGACAATTTGGTTAGGGTCTCTTTTAGAGTTCTATTCATTCTTTCTACCTGACCTGAACTCTGGGGTCTATATGCACAATGTAATTTCCAATCAGTCCCCAAATATCTGGCCACATCCTGACTTACCTGGGCGACGAAGGCTGGGCCATTATCAGACCCTATTACCTTTGGTGCTCCAAATCGAGGAAAAATTTCTTCTAAAATCTTCTTGTCTACTACAGCAGCTGTTTCTTTCTTTGTTGGGAAAGCCTCTATCCATCCTGAAAAAGTGTCTACAAAAACTAAAAGGTATTTATTACCGTACCTTCCAGGACGCACTTCGGTAAAGTCCACCTCCCAGTAAGTTCCTGGGCGGTCCCCCCTGAGTCTCTTTCCAGTTTCAAGTTTCCCTTTGTGAGCATTTACCTGTTGACATGGGACGCATTCCTGCACAATTTGTTCAGCTAATTTTGTCATTCCAGGGGTTTCGTACCCGGCTTTTTGTAACAAGGCTACCATCTTTTTAGTCCCCAAATGTGTCCATCTGTGCATCTGTTGTAACATGGATTCTGCTTGCTGAGGGGACAAAGTTCCTTTTGTTGTGGCCGGGATGATTTCTTCGTCGCGGCCTGGTTTTTCAGGAACTTTATCTGACAGTCCTAGAATGACTTCTCCCGATGCTATTTCTCGGGCCACTTGGTCAGCCATATTATTTCCCCTAATTATTGGGGTATTTCCTTTTTGATGTCCAGGGCAGTGGATGATACTGACTTTAGTAGGAAGCATGAGTGCAGTCAACAAAGCCATGATTTCGTCTTTGTTTTTAATTTCTTTGCCACCTGAAGTTAGTAGCCCTCTCTGTTGGTAAATGGCACCGTGGATATGAGCGGTAGCAAACGCATATCTACTGTCTGTGTAGATGTTTACTTTTTTATTCTCTGCCATCTCTAATGCCCTCGTCAGGGCAATTAATTCAGCTCGTTGGGCTGAGGTCCCTTGTGGTAGCGCCGCTGCCCATATGACTTGTTTTCCGTCTACCACGGCTGCCCCAGTTCGACGCTTACCTTCCTCCAGGAAACTGCTCCCATCCGTGAACCAGGTGAAATCAGCATCAGGGAGGGGCAGGTCCATCAGATCTGGCCTACTGCCGTGTGCTGCGGCCAGTACTTCCTGACAATCATGTATGATGGTGGAGCCTTCCAAGTCAGGATCAGGTAGCAAGGTGGCTGGATTGAGTCCTGTGGCTGGAGCAAACTTGATGCGATCTGAGTTTAGCAACAGGGTTTGGTAATGGGTCATCCTGGCATTAGTTAGCCACCTATCCGGTGGTTGACGGACTACATTTTCCAGGGCATGAGGAGCTGTTATCGTCAGATTTTGTCCTAAAGTTAGTTTGTCAGCATCTTTGACTAGAACGGCCACTGCAGCGATTATCTTTAAACAGGTGGGCCATCCTGATGCCACAGGGTCCAATTTTTTTGACAAATAAGCAACTGGGCGATTCCAGGGACCCAATTTCTGAGTCAATACTCCTTTTGCAATGCCCTTATTTTCGGCCACATATAAATGAAAAGGTTTGGTTACATCTGGCAGTCCTAGGGCTGGAGCTGAAAGTAAAGCTCGTTTGATTTGGTCAAAAGCCTGTTGTTCCTTATCGCCCCAAACGAAAGGAGTGCTGTTTTTGGTTAGGGGGTACAATGGGGCTGCCAGCTCAGCAAACCCTGGAATCCATAGTCTACAGAATCCGGCCGTCCCCAAAAATTCTCTAACCTGCCTGGCGTTTTTGGGAGCCGGAATTTGGGCCACCGTATCCTTTCTGCTCTCCGTGAGCCATCTTTGCCCCCCTTTTAATAGATACCCCAGGTAACTGACCTGTTGTTGGCATATTTGTGCTTTCTTGGCTGAGGCTCTATATCCCAGGGTTCCAAGTTCCGTTAACAGTTTTTCAGTACCCTTGATACAATCTTCTTGGGTCTCAGCAGCTAATAAAATATCATCAACGTATTGGAGTAATGTTACCTGGGGATTTGATTCTCTATATAATGCCAAATCCTGATGGAGGGCTTCATCAAAGATGGTCGGGGAGTTCTTAAATCCCTGAGGTAGCCGTGTCCATGTCAGCTGACCAGACATTCCCGATGTTGGATCTTTCCATTCGAAGGCAAAGTAGGGTTGGCTCAGGGGAGAGAGTCTTAAAAAGAAAAAAGCATCTTTAAGGTCCAAAACAGTATACCACGTATGTTGAGGTGGAAGAGTGCTCAGGAGGTTGTAAGGGTTTGGAACTGTGGGGTGGAGGTCTGCCACCCGTTTGTTTACCTCTCGTAGATCCTGCACCGGCCGATAATCATTTGTTCCTGGTTTCTTTACCGGCAGGAGAGGGGTGTTCCATGCTGATTGACATCTTATTAAGATGCCCAAGTCTAGTAGCCTCTGTATATGGGGACGGATACCGTCTTTGGCTTCTCTACTCATGGGGTATTGACGGACCGTTATTGGGGTGGCAGTTGCCTTGAGTTCCACTAGCACCGGGGGCCGATTTTTGGCCATCCCCATTTCGGCAGTTTCTGCCCAGGCTTGAGGGAACCGAGTTACCCAATCTGTAACATTAACTCGTGAGGATGAAGGCTGCTCGTATAATTTATATTCATCTTCTAATTTCATAGTCAATATTTGAAGTAACCTTCCTTTATTATCAGTTATGGTGGGACCTTCTGGCTGAAAGTGGATTTGAGCCCCTACTTTGGAGAGTAAATCTCTTCCCAGCAAAGGATAGGGGCATTCCGGAATAATCAAAAATGAATGGGTTACTCGTCCAATCCCAAGATCTACTGTCCTTCGTGTGGTCCATGAATATTGTTTATTCCCAGTGGCTCCTTGTACCCATGACCTTTTAGCTGAGATAGGACCTTTTGAGTGGAGAAGGATGGAGTGCTGGGCTCCGGTATCTACCAAAAATTGAACAGGTTCCCCCTCCACTTTAAGAGTTACCCGGGGCTCGGGGAGAGGGTTCGAGCCCTGACTTTCCTAGTCTTCTTCTTCCAATGTTAAGATTTTGTTTCTGGTTGGCCTTCCTCCATTCTTTTTCTTAGGGCATTCTCTCGCCCAATGTCCTTTTTCTTTACAGTAGGCACATTGGTCCTTGTCTAATGGCCGCCTTCTGTCTGCCGTTCGCCCTTCCTGCCCATTTCTATCCCCTATATTTCTTCCTCCAACCACAGTGGCCAGTATCTTACTTAAATTCCTCTCTTGTCTCTTATCTCGTCTTCTTTCACGGGCTGCCTGCTCTTTCTGCTTTCTTTCTTCCTTCTCTTCCTCTGTTTCTCTTTTGTTATATACTTTATCTGCCTCTTTTACTAACTCCTGAAGCGAAAATCCCTGCAAGCCATCTAGCCTCTGTAATTTCTTCCTAATGTCAGGGGCCGCTTGATCAATGAAAGCCATTGCTACAGTAGCCCTATGTTCCTCCGAAGTTGGATCATAAGGGGTAAAGCGTCTAAAGGCTTCCATTAAACGTTCCAGGAACACAGTTGGCGATTCCTGGGGCCCCTGAGTTACTTCCCTTACCTTAGCCAAATTAGTGGGCCGTCTGGCCGCTCCATGGAGACCCGCCACCAGAGCCTGGCGATACATTTTCAGGCGCTCCCTACCTTCCGGGGCATTGAAATCCCAGTTTGGCCTGACGAGTGGGAAACCAACATCAATCTCGTTAGGCAGCTGGGTAGGTTGCCCATTGGCGCCTAATACATTTTTTCTGGCTTCTGAAAGAACCCGTTGCCTCTCCTCAGTCGTTAGGAGAGTCTGAAGCAGCTGCTGACAATCATCCCATGTGGGCTGGTGGGAGAAAACAAGAGATTCTATTAAAGCGGTAAGTGCCTGTGGATTTTCGGAAAAAGTTGGGTTATGCATTTTCCAATTATAAAGATCTGCAGAGGAAAAGGGCCAATATTGGAGAGGTCTATTCCCTTGGCCGTCGGGGGGGCCATACTCTCTAAGAGGTAGGGCAGTGGAGTCCGGGGAGATAGCCCTCCGGCTCCTAGTGCCCGCTGAGGGACCCCTTTCTTCTTCCATCATGGATGGTCCCCTTGGTGCCGAGGGCAGTGGAGCTGGGGGTCCTCTAGGTGGTAGGGGATTTGGGGCCGGAGGATAAGGGGGTGGGGAATCCAAAAGAAGCAAATCGGACTGTGGGTCAGGATAAATCGCCTTCGGTGGATCCGGGGCGTCAGGTAGCTTTTCCGTGTTGGGGTTTTTCTTTAGGGCTAATATCTCCGACGCTGCTGATGTGTGCGCGGACGTACCTGTTGAGGAAACAAAGGGCCGGACCCACGGAGGTGGGGAGAGAATTAAATCTTCCCAGACCAAGACATATGGTACTTGGTCTGGATGTCCGTGGGGATCTATATTAAATATCTTAGACTTCAGCAGCTTAATCTTGTCTAATAAAAAGGATCCTTCGGGGGGCCATCCTATCTGAAATGTTGGCCATTCAGAGGCACACAAAGTCTGCCACTTTCCTTTCTTCACCTCTACCGAAAAGTTATGGGCTCTGGCCCGAACTTCGGTCCAATGGCTTAGGGTAAGGGAAAGAGGAGTCGTCACAGTTTGTCCCATTGTCGTCCGTCAGAGAAGAAGAATAGACCACAATACAGAAACAGTTAAAACTCCATGAAACACATATACGCATGGGCCACCGCGAGCTCGCTTCAAAACCGAAACTTCTTCAGATGGCAGTTATCACCAAGGGAACTGCCGAAACCGAGTGAAGGGGAGACAGAGTTTGCCTCTCCTTCCAGATGAGCCACCAGGGCGTCCCCTAGGGCTCATGGACGCCGGCTATTAGCACGTCTGCCTAGCCAGAGGTCCGATACAGATTCCATAATAAGCCGATTCTTACGGCTTTCCTCCGATAATGGCCCACAAAGAACAAGGGACAAACAGACAATCAAGCTCGAGCTTACCTGGTACCTCCAACTCCCGATGTTCTTGTGGTCCGGGGCGAGTGGAATCCCGGACGAGCCCCCAAATGTTAGACCTGCGCGGTCTCCTAGGAGTTTCGACTCGCCCAGGAAACAACAAGAGTCGGAAGTCGATGCAAAACGCAAGAGGTTTATTGAAGGCCGGTGCACCGGGGTTCCTTGGTCCTCACGCAGGAGGTCGAAGAAGAAACCCTTTTGGGCGCGAATATGTCAGTTTTATAGGTTCCCACTTCCCCGTATGTAAATTATAGATTTGGTTGTGTTCTCCTGCTGATTGGTCCCGGCTTAGGCTCGGACCAGAGAGGGAACTTGTCCCCAGCTGCCTGATTGGTCTTTGACAGACACCTCTTTTACATTTTGTTATCTCCCTCCTTCTCGGAAGGGGGCCGGACATCCTGGAAATTCACCCATTGTTTAAGAAGCCCCTATTGTCTGGAGAGTTCTTAATCATTAGCTGGAACAATGTCCCTCGAGTCCCACACCATCACATTAGAGATTGGGATTTCAACATATGAATTTTGGGGGGAACATACACATTTAGTCTATAACAATATCTAAGCACAGTTTCTGGAGGGAGAGAATGTCTGGGTTCGAATCCTGGCTCTGATACTTATTAGATTGTGCTCTTAAATTCTCCTTAGTTTCCTTGGCTCTTAAAAGAAAGAAATAGGATATATCTTGTATATATTGCTGCCTGGCACATAGTAAGTGATCTATAAAGTTAAGTTGTTTTTATTCATCCTCATGCAAGTCAGTGTCTCTGCTAAGGCCCTAGACTACCCCTGATTTAATGGAATGATTTGAAGCCTTCTCAGCTCCCTTTGGTCATAAACTGTCTTTTGCTTTTCCTGCGTTTACTTTATACTGCTATTCCTGCGAGAGCAACCCCCTAATAAATTGAGTGACAGCTATTGATTTCTTGGCAACATCACTCTTCCTCTTTAGTTTCCTTACCAAAGTCTGAATGAAATGGTTGCCTCTGTCTTGTTCTCAGGACATTATCAAGTGAGGTTCCAACTGGGTAGGAACGCTCAAGCTGCAATGTGTGCACTGTGAAAGTCAAAGCTGTCTACCTGTCAATTACAATTGCAGTGAACAGCTATGCTTTATGCAATGCCAGCCACCAATGAAAAGACTGAGAGCCAAAAGATCATGGCTATTCTGTAGCTTTTCCCAGCAGCCCTATGGCTGCTTATGTTGGGCTCATTTCTGGAATTTTGATTAGAAACCCAGAAGTCATTCACCAATTTGAGAAGTGAGAACTTCCAATGACTAAAACCCCAAAATTATTTTTAGAGTCGGGATACTGTTTGGTTGTGTAATTATATCAGAGATATCTACTCTTTGGTACAGTAGAAATATAGTATATGGAATCAGTATTTATTTCCTAAATTAAAAGTTAAGAAAATCAGATTTACTTTTGTTAAGAATTCTCAGATGTTTCCTGAAAAAGACATACACTGAAATTGCAAAATGAGATCTGGGAATTATCATACCACTTCTTTAATCATCCCTTCAGTGGCTTCCTCCTATTGCCTGCCACTTATCATGTGTATTTTTGACCCTGGATTTCAAGGATCTGCTTCGTCCTCCCACACTATTGTTTAGCCTGCCCTCCAATTCATCCTCCATACATTCTCTGTGCTCTAATGAAATTGGCCAAATCTAATTTTATCCAGACATGCTCTCTAATGTTTCTCTTCCATGTGACTACTAATACTAGTCTCAGTTTATAAAATTCTTCCCATCTGTATCAAAATATTTGAGGTGGGCTCAATATTCAAAGTCCACCTCAAATATAATCTTGTCCACTATGTCTTTCTAGAAATTCCTTTGCAACTGGTCTTTCCGTCCATCGATGTTCTACAGTCTATTGTCTGTAACTCTTTTATGGTACATATACCACTCTTTTTTTGCCATAGTTCTGTATTTTCCTTACAGCTACTTGACTATACATGCCTAAAAGGGAAATTTTGGGTGCTCTATCCAGATCCATTTTTGTTCAGGGTGAAGAACGGGTTCCTTCTAATATGCAGTAACTAATAGCAGTACCTATTTTGGGAAAAATACTACTGGAGTGGTTTTGTTTAGGGAGAAGGAAGTACCTAAGAAATCACTGCCCTCCAGCCCGACCTTGGGGCAACCCTTCCTTGACTGATGCCTGACAGACTTTGGATTTTGGAATCCCAGCTCCCTTTCTTGTGAGGAGGCTGTGGGGGACAACTCTGAGATAAACTTACACTCCAGAGGTATCCTGCAGTATCAGGGTCTATCTACTCTCTACTGGGATTTGAGATCACCCCTCTATTGGCTTCCTCTGATTCCCCATTCTGTTTCCTCCACTGCCTTTCCAGTTCCTCTGTGAGCACATCCTTTTTAATAAATCCCCTGCACAGAAATCTCCATCTCAAGGTCTCTTTCTGGAGAACTGAGTCTAAGGCAGATCCTTATGTTAAAAGCTATATCCTATTCATCATTTTACTTCCCAGAGTTTCCAATAGAGTGCCCAATATATAGTAGATCTTTAAATATTAGCTGAAAAATAAAAGAAAAAATGAATATATTAATAGTGAACTGTTTATTGGTATTTCAGAAAGAAGTCCAAATAACTACCCCAAAAAGTAGAAAGCAAAACTTTTGACCATTTGCTACTGCCCTTTACCAACTTCACCACCAAAGCCAACAGCATTCCCTTCCTCAAGATTATTCTGAGAATAAAGGTGTAGTATCAGAAATATATCATTCATCCATGCTATAAATGTTTATTGTATACCTACAATTTGTCATCTTTCAGGAAGGTTTTTATTAAGATAATTTATGCTATATTGTTGCTGTAAAATAAAACCAAGGTGTTACTTGATAGTGAAATGATAACCAATTAGATTAAAGGGCACACATTGATATTAAGTTTCCTCTTCAGTTAATACTCACTCATCCAGTGGGGCTGAATTGTGGAACTGGGATAATAATTTAAATACTGTTTAATATTTCAATTATTTATATTTTTAGAAAAGTGAATTTTTTTTGAACTTTCATGCATTTTTAATAAATTGACAGTAAAGATCATTAGTTACGGCTATTAAATGATATTTGAATGTGTCCAACATTGATTTCTTATTAATAGAAAAGTACATATCATATATACTCAAGAGTTTCATATTAACATAAACACACACACATAACATACACACTCGGAAAAGACAAAACATTGCCTATGGGAGTTAAAACATTAATTATTTTTACTAACTATCCTAATCAGGAAAACAGAAGAAAAAAAAATCAATAGATTTTCCCTTTTAGATACTAATATATGGCTCTTGAAATTTCAAAGTAAAATGTTATAATTGGGGTAAAACATGTTTCAGTCCTCACCCCTTAGAAAAGATTTTTTTAAAACATCTTTATTGGAGTATAATTGCTTTACAGTGTTGTTAGTTTCTGCTGTATAACAAAGTGAATCAACTATATGTATACATATATCCCCATATCGCCTCCCTCTTGCGTCTCCCTCCCACCCTTCCTATCCCACCCCTCTAGGTGGTCACAAAGCACTGAGCTGATCTCCCTGTGTGATGCGGCTGCTTCCCACTAGTTATTTTACATTTGGTAGTGTATATATGCCAATGCTACTCTCTCACTTCGTCCCAGCTTACCCTGCCCCCTCCCTGTGTCCTCAAGTCCATTCTCTATTTCTGCATCTTTATTCCTGTCCTACCCCTAGGTTTGTCAGAACCATTTATTTATTTACTTTAGATTCCATATATATGTGTTAGCATATAGTATTTGTTTTTCTCTTTCTGACTTACTTCACTCTGTAGGACAGACTCTAGGTCATTCCACCTCAATACAAATAACTCAATTTTGTTTCTTTTTATGGCTGAGTAATATTCCATTGTATATATGTGCCACATCTTCTTTATCCATTCATCTGTCGATGGACACTTAGGTTGCTTCCATGTCCTGGCTATTGTAAACAGAGCTGCAATGAACATTGTGGTACATGACTCTTTTTGAATTATAGTTTTCCCAGGGTATATGCCCAGTAGTGGGATTGCTGGGTCATATGGTAGTTCTATTTTTAGTTTTTTAAGGAACCTCCATACTGTTCTCCATAGTGGCTGTATCAATTTACATTCCCACCAACAGTGCAAGAGGGTTCCCTTTTCTCCACGCCGTCTCCAGCATTTATTGTTTGTAGATTTTTTTGATGATGGCCATTCTGACTGGTGTGAGGTGATACCTCATTGTAGTTTTGATTTGCATTTCTCTAATGATTAGTGATGTTGAGCGTCCTTTCATGTGTTTGTTGGCAATGTGTATATCTTCTTTGGAAAAATGTCTATTTAGGTCTTCTGTCCATTTTTGGATTGGGTTGTTTGTTTTTTTGAGTTTGAGCTGCATGAGCTGCTTGTATATTTTGGAGATTAATCCTTTGTCAGTTGCTTCATTTGCAAATATATTCTCCCATTCTGAGGGTTGTCTTTTCATCTTGTTTGTGGTTTCATTTGCTGTGCAAAAGCTTTGAAGTTTCATTAGGTCCCATTTGTTTATTTTTGTTTTTATTTCCATTTCAGTAGGAGGTGGGTCAAAAAGAATCTTGCAGTGATTTATGTCATAGAGTGTTCTGCCTATGTTTTCCTCTAAGAGTTTTGTAGTGTCTGACCTTACTTTTAGGTCTTTAATCCATTTTGAGTTTATTTATGTGTATGGTGTTAGGGAGTGTTCTAATTTCATTGTTTTACATGTAGCTGTCCAGTTTTCCCAGCACCACTAACTGAAAAGGCTGTCTTTTCTCCATTGTATATTCTTGCCTCCTTTTTCAAAGATAAGGTGACCATATGTGCATGGGTTTATCTCTGGGGTTTCTATCCTGTTCCATTGATCTATATATCTGTTTTTGTGCCAGTACCATACTGTCTTGATTGCTGTAGCTTTGTAGTATAGTCTGAAGTCAGGGAGCCTGTTTCGTCCAGCTCCATTCTTCTATCTCAAGATTGTTCTGGCTATTTGGGGTCTTTTGTGTTTCCATACAAATTAAAAAATTTTTTATTCCAGTTCTGTGAAAAATGTCATTGGTAATTTGATAGGGATTGCATTGAATCTATAGATTGCCTTGAGTAGTATGGGAATTTTAATACAAAAGCTCCATTGAAAAATATAAAGGACAAATAATATACATGACTCAAGTACAGGTTAAAGGCTTTTTTCAGCTTATGTGTACCAAGGAGCACCTGAAGACCAGGTAACTGCCCAAGTGGAAACATGATTGGAGTTTTACAGGACTTGGGGAAGAGAGGGGTGCGTGGCAGGATGCACTTCTTTTCTTTAACTACAGTAAAACTCAAGGTAGAAATGGTTTTCTGTGCCTCTTGCTTAAGTTGGTTGGTGCAGTCCCCTCCTTGCAACTGTCAAAACACTTCTTTCCATAGCTGTGTTTGCAAGCCTTGCAGTTCCTCAAGGTTCATGAGAGGAGGAAGTAGAAAAAAAAATAAGGGGGGGAGGGTGGCGGGGGAAGAGGAAGAGGGAAAGAGAAGAGAAGAAAAGGTAAAGGAGTCAAGATCAAGGCAAGGGAAAGGGAAATAGGTCTGTTTAAACCCTTTTTATAGAAACCATATAATTCCTGAAAATTTTCAATAGAAATATCAACATAAGAAACTAGTTATTCTAAAACCTGATGGAAATTTGAAAGTAGTGACCACGAGTCTGACTCAACAACTTTGTAATATAAAACACAGTTATCTGGTCACCCTATTCTATTTTTCTTATTCTATTGCATCTGTCACTTTGTATTTCTATTTGGATTTGGGTTTGAATTTTCTGAACTTGTCATATGACAACAAAAATTTGGGTTATGTTATTACTTTCAGATTCCTAATCATTTTAGTCTGTGATTTATCCTGAGAGTTAACCACATCTGTTGCCCAAGTCTATTTTAATTCAACTTCCCTGTAAGATTGTGTTGAGAAATAATCTGATGTCAAAACCTCATCTAAATCCTGAAAATATATTTAAATACTATCATTCTTGAGATTTCTGCATTATTAGTTTTTTCTTAGGAACCACAATCTCCGTAGCATAGTGAGATTTGCTGTCTTTACTGCACTCAGCAAACCGTAGTGAGGTTTAATTTTGACTATTTTGTACATTTTAACTAACAGTTAAATGGATCTATTTTGAAATCACTATAAATAGGAGATTAAAGCAGAACACAAGTGCAGAAATATAAAGATGTTGCAAAACCATCTCTTTCAAAATGGTAAATAACGATGTATTAAAAAGGATTGATGACCAAGTGCCATCCATTTGATTGCATTAGATATCAGTTTGAATATATAAAAAGTTCTTAAATAAATAATACTTCAAATAATACATTTTAGACTACATATATATGGTATTTAACACGATTCTGAACTAACCATAACATTTTAATGCCTCACATTAAGTACTGTAGTCTGAGAACACCAAGAGAGAAGTTAAAAAGAAATAAAATATGGTTTAATAATCTTTCTCTCTTGTACATTTTGCAATAGAGCTTTCACTAGTTTATTTATTGGCAATATTACTCTTAAATGTTAAGTAGTTAAGATTCCTAAAATATTGCTTCTGACTTAGGCTTTCAAGCCCAATAGCTTTCTCAAGCCCCATAGTTTCCAAAATTTGTGCCTCATCCTGCTATTGGATTCTTCTTACCTTTAAAATGGCATTCCAGAAATCCTAAAAGTCATAGAAACAGAGCACAATTGATTATATGGATGACTTTTTGGCATCAAGGAGAAAAATGGAATGGAAACTTGAAGAATGGAAAAATTCTGATGCCTTCAACAAAGCTTAGTAACTGACTTTTTCTATCTAATTCAGTCTAAAACTGCCTCAATACTTAGAAAATGTTCTAAGACTATTTCATTCTTACACAAGAACCACAAGGAGATCTACTAAATTCATTAAAAGAATGATTCAAACAGTTGCTTGATAACATTTGAAAATAACAGTTCTGTTATTTTTTTACTTGTCACTTTTCTGTTTTGATGATTTTTATATCATAGCATACATAGGGCAAGAGAACTGGATAAAGACATGATCAGCCTCTAGAAAAGAAATGAATTATGAGGAAGTTAATTTTGACTTCTTGGGGATATGCACTAGACTTAAAAATTACTGGCTTTCTTTTCATCTGTAGGTTTTCCCTTATTTAAGAAACTCAATGTGCATTTACATTTAATATTGTCTTTTTTTGAGATTTATTCTGGGTGCACTGCATTTCCCCCTTTCTTCATATTGGACTTAGCTATGGAATATGGAATGTTTTTGCTGTTGTTGTACATGTACATTTCAGATTGGTATTAAATTTGATTCCCAGCCTTTTTGTTTTATTTCTTCAATATCTCACTTGAAATGTAAAAAAAAAAATGTATTCAGGGATTTCAAACATAAATAAGTAACACCTTCCAGTAAGTGTAAGTATTTTCAGGAACACACATCAGAAGTGATACTTCTTTAACTTAGACTTGCTACATCATTTTGCTTCCATATTTCCATTTGAAAAATTTAAACAAGGGCTAGAATGGGAGATTCTGTGCTAAAACTTCAAATTTTATTTTTTAAACTGTTTAAAGAAGTTAAGAGTAAGAATCTACATGATTTTGGCATATAAATATGGCTCAAAAGCCTGGAATTACTTAGGCTTCCCTGGTACTAAGCACATAATCAAGTAGGTGGCAGGAAGATATCTGTGTTAACATTTTTAAGGGTACTCTACTTTAATTTTTTTAAAAAAAATATTTTTATGTACTTGGTAGTATCATAGATTCAATTAAAATATTTTGAGTTTCTTTTACATGTGATGTAATAGCCAAATTAATATGGGCACAATTCATTAAGCTAATGTACTTATTTTGAAAGTGTACTTGTTTTGTTTGGGAAAAGAAGCTTTTTGAACAGTTGACTCTTTCTCTGATATATCTGAGGCTTGTTCATCTTGTCTGGAGAACAGATGGAGATGGGATTGGGTGAACCATGTAATTATTCAACTCATACTCTCCAAAACGCCTGAAAAATGGGCGGGAATGCATGACACAGGTACCAAGAACAACTTGCTTTCATGGGCAACTTGTTTTACATCTGATATAGGTGAGGAAGAAAATAATCCACTCCTTCCCTAATTTGTGGCTATGACTGCCTTAGCTATTGCCTAGCTCTATTTGTGGATGTGGCAGGATTCAGGGTGGGCCTCTTCACCTACTTTGCCAGAGAAAGAGCCCATGGTGCTTTCCCTTTGTGACCATTTTCAGATGGATTTAGGCAGATGCATGCACAGCACACGTGCAATGGCAGTCATTCTCTCTGCCTCTTCCTTAAGTGCAGAGGCCAAATCTGCAGTCCTTCCAGCTCTGTTCAAGCCAAAGACTCAGAGGAGCAGGAAGAGGCAGAGAGACCAAAACAGAGGGTAGGGACCAGGGTGTGACTTCCACCACTGAAGCTGCAGTAGGAAAAACCATTATCATCCTCCTCTGTGCTCTTAATCAAGGAGTGACATGTTATAATATTAAAAGCTTTGGGGCTTCCCTGGTGGCGCAGTGGTTGAGGGTCCGCCTGCCGATGCAGGGGACACGGGTTCGTGCCCCGGTCAGGGAAGATCCCACATGCCGCGGAGCGGCTGGGCCTGTGAGCCATGGCTGCTGAGCCTGCGCGTCTGGAGCCTGTGCTCCGCAGCAACGGGAGAGAAGCTTTATGTAGCAACCCAATCAACTGCCATGTGTGGGACAAGGATGAAAATAAAGAATTCCCAAGAATTATGGACATGTTTTTTTCTGGGAGAAGCTAGATATATTGGATTCCTTAAATAGCTCATAAATATTCAAAGTGTTTCAATTAATTCTAAAACTATTTTAGAATTGGAATAGTCAGGGATGCCAAGAAAGATTATTTCAAAAGCTTATAATTTTCTTTGCAGAACCACTCCATGAAACATTTTTTATAGTTTTGAAATAAATTTTTCAGTGTGGCAGGCAAAAGAGAGGCAAGCAAATTCTAGTAATAATTACTCTCAAGGGACATAAAACAAACCCCAAACATTTGTTCAGTTTCCCATTAAAAGTCATTTTTCTCACCCCAGTAGATGTCAAATACCTGGCCAATTGGAGATAGAAAATTGTGCCTCTGGTAACCAGAAATCATCTGACTCTCAGAAATGAGATTTTTTTGCATTCCCATTAGGGCTTTCCTGTTGGCTTATTAAGACCAAATGGGAAGCCAAACAAGATTACCTGTCCCTGATAGGAAGGGAGATAATGGTAAGACAAGCTGGCTGGCTCTCTTCCTTAGCCTGCCTCCTAAACTACTTCCCCAAATATCTCCCTGAGGAGTTAACACCACGAGGAGCTTGATTTACACTTCAATTTTAAAATTTGGTTTAGGAAAGCACTTAGTATTGTATGGGATAAGAAAGGTAGTGCAGGGACGGATGATGTAAAATATCATCCTGATAATCCTCCGCCCAGTGCTCACTATTTCAAGTCAGCATTTTAAAAATTTCCAGCCTACTGGCACAAGAACAGAAATATAGATCAATGGAACAGGATAGAAAGCCCAGAGGTAAACCCACGCACATATGGTCACCGTATTTTTGATAAAGGAGGTAAGAATATACAATGGAGAAAAGACAGCCTCTTCAATAACTGGTGCTGGGAAAACTGGAGAGCTACATGTAAAAGAATGAAATTAGAACACTCCCTAACACCGTACACATAAATAAACTCAAAATGGATTAAAGACCTAAATGTAAGGCCAGACACTATAAAACTCTTAGAGGAAAACATAGGCAGAACACTCTATGACATAAATCACAGCAAGATCCTTTTTGACCCACCTCCTAGAGAAATGGAAATAAAAACAAAAATAAACAAATGGGACCTAATGAAATTTAAAAGATTTTGCACAGCAAGGGAAACCATAAACAAGGCGAAAAGACACCCCTCAGGATGGGAGAAAATATTTGCAAATGAAGCAATTGACAAAGGATTAATCTCCAAAATTTACAAGCAGCTCATATCAGAAAAACAAACAACCCAATCCAAAAATGGGCAGAAAACCTAAATAGACATTTCTCCAAAGAAGATGTACACATTGCCAGCAAACACATGAAAGGATGCTCAACATCACTAATCATTAGAGAAATGCAAATCAAAACTACAATGAGATATCATCTCACACCAGTTAGAATGGGCATCATCAGAAAATCTACAAACAACGAATGCCGGAGAGGGTGTGGAGAAAAGGGAAGCCTCTTGCACTGTTGGTGGGAATGTAAATTGACAGCCACTATGGAGAACAGTATGGAGGTTCCTTAAAAAACTAAAAATACAACTACCATATGACCCAGCAATCCCAGTACTGGGCATATATCCTGAGAAAACCATAATTCAAAAAGAGTCATGTACCACAGTGTTCATTGCCACTCTGTTTACAACAGCCAGGACATGGAAGCAACCTAAGTGTCCATCAACAGATGAATGGATAAAGAAGATGTGGCACATATATACAATGGAATATTACTCAGACATAAAAGGAAACACAGTTACTTGTTGCGAGGTGGATGGACCTAGAGTCAGTCCTACAGAGTGAAGTAAGTCAGAAAGAGAAAAACAAATACTGTATGCGAACACATACATATGGAATCTAAAAAAAAAATGGTTCTGAAGAACCTAGGGGCAGGACAGGAGTAAAGACGCAGACGTAGAGAATGGACTTGAGGACACGGGGAGGGGGAAGGGTAAGCTGGGACGAAGTGAGAAAGTGGCGTGGACATATATACACAACCAAATGTAAAATAGATAGCTAGTGGGAAGCAGCCGCATAGCACAGGGAGATCAGCTCCATGCTTTGTGACCACCTAGAGGGGTGGGGTAGAGAGGGTGGGAGGGAGACGCTAGAAGGAGGAGATATGGGGATATATGTATATGTATAGCTGATTCACTTTGTTATAAAGCAGAAACTAACACACCATTGTAAAGCAATTATACTCCAATAAAGATGTTAAAAAATAAAATAGGGCTTCCCTGGTGGCGCAGTGGTTGAGAGTCCGCCTGCCGATGCAGGGGACACGGGTTTGTGCCCCGGTCCGGGAAGATCCCACATGCCATGGAGCGGCTAGGCCCGTGAGCCATGGCCGCTGAGCCTGTGCGTCCGGAGCCTGTGCTCCGCGATGGGAAAGGCCACAACAGTGAGAGGCCCGCATACTGCAAAAAAAAAAAAATAAATAAATAAATAAAGTAAAAAAATTAAAAATAAAAACTTCCAGCCTGCAGAGAATGGTTATTTGTATGTATAAAGTGTATGGGATGGGATAGCTGATGGCTGGGACCTCACAGGCTATGGGGGTAGTTTCTATATTTCACTACCGGAGGACTTCTGTCCTAGGACGGTGTATTTTTTTTCCTTTGGGAGGTTAGAAATATTAGCAGGTGTGAGTCCAGACAGGTGTCTTCAACTCCTCATTTTATCTTTTTTCCTGTTTTGAGAAACCTGCTTCCCTACAATATGCTCAATAACTTCTTATCCCTCTACCCTTTATGACACAGATCAGAACCTGCTATGGAAAAGATCTTATAATTTTAGTGAGCTCGTTGTGCCTTACAGTTCATTCTTAATTGTGGAATGAATTATCCTTTCAAAGGCATTTCAGTCTTCACCTAGCAGAAAGGAAAATGCTCTTTAATGGAAATTTAGAAATCACAGCATGTAGCCACTAGCCCTGCAGCTTGGGTGTTCCACTTTGCTCTATAGAGTTTTTCCTCTAATTTGCTGAGAAGGCTCAGGGTTTAGCACAGTACTTCACTACCATCAAGCTAGTTATTTTAGACTAACATTTCCATTGATAATTTTTATATGGAGGACTGCATTTGTCTCTAGCATGCCTGAAGCATCATGATATAGTTTGTTGTCAGCTCTCTGGTGTACTAGTCTTAGAGGATGGGATTAACAAGGAGTTCATGAGGAATATTAAACCTGGTGATATAGATCACCACAAAAAATTTACAATACAGTTGGAAAGATAAAACGAACACATGTGAAAACAACAAATCCATGAACCATTACATAAAAAAAAGTATGCTTTAACTCCACAGGAAGGGAAGTCATTATGAGCTGCGATAGAGATAGAGATAGAGATAGATTTTCAGTGAAAAGATTGGTTGTCTATGAAGACAGCCTGAATGGCTGCTGGGATTTAGATTGGAGGGAGTGAGGTGGGACATCCCAGATAAGGGGGACAAAGGCATTATGGCAAGGAGGGTACAGAGGAAGCAAATAGATGTAATATTGTATAGACAGGAATGGGGCAGATTATTGCTGTGTTAGAAACACAAGAATTTAGATTTGATGTGAGAAGGCACAGGGAACCCTAGTAAATTTCATGGTAGAGTGAAAGGATAATGAAATAAAATGGCAAAGGCATATCTTTGTTTGAGCTCGTACTGTGTGACTTTTACTAAGTTACAAAGCTATTTTCATCTTCAGTTTCTTCATGTGCAAAATGAAGACATAGGATTATGTGAAGATTTGAGGACCAGTGAGAAATATAGGAAATACTACTACCACCACCACCACCACCTACAGTAATAAGGAATGATGTCTATTTTTAGTATTTTATGGTTGTTGATTTAAGCAAATTGAGATCCCTATAGTTTCTATGACCCCCTCTCTTTCCTTCAAGAGGTGGAAACTACTTCCTGTCTCCTTGAATCTGGGCAGGTTCTGTGATTGCTTTGATCAGTAGAATATTGTAGAAATTATGGTGTGCCAAATTACAGATCTAGGCCATCTTCCATTTGTTTCTTGGAGTATATCTTCTTAGTATACTTCTTCTTCACTATGATTTGAAAAGCCTGACCCATGTGGAGAGGCCACCTGTAGATACTGCAGTTCATAGTATCAGCAATACTCCCAACTGACAGCTACCAATAACTGTCAGTCATGTTGAGTGAGCCAGCAAGCCTTCTTGAAGCTTCAGTGTATTTCAGTCCCAGCCCCTGTCCAGCAGTTGGTTCCAGCTGAGACCAATGAACTCACAGACCATTGATGAAAAATAATACATTTGGTTTAAGATCAATGTTTAAATGAGTTTTGAGATGGTGTGTTATACAGCAATTGATAACTGGAACGTTGATTTCATTTTAAAATCATGATAATATAAGGGGTATTTGTTTGTTGTGAGTGTTATGTATGAAGAACAGGATTCCAGTTATGGTGGAGATGAAGGCCTTGATTAGGGAATCAATGTTGCAAATGAAGAGTATTTCTTTCATTAATCATTCATCCATTCACTCAATAAATATTTATTGAGCAACAGCATCCAGTACACCAGGTTTGTGAAGGCTATTTATTATTTGGCTATGGAATTACAAAAAATAATGATACTGTATTGTGAACTTTAAAACTTCATATTTTCCTGCTGCCTCTACATCCCCACAATCATGCTGTGAGCGCCCTGCTCAGGTGACCAAGTGCACCAGTGTGATAAGTCTGGTCCCTGTCACAAGTTCCCTTTCTTGCTGTCCCCTGCCTGTGACCACCGATGAAAACTCAACAATGAAATTCCTTCCGACCTTTTGCTTGTGTACTCCACCCTGACCTTCAGTAAAGGCACTTGTCTACTGGTTCTCACTCTCCCTTGGCTTTTCCCCTGCTTGCTTGAACCTGTCCCTTGGAGCTCCTCCCATCTGGCACCCTGTGTTGGGTGCTATGCCATTCTCTAGGACCTGAGTATAATAAATCTTTTAATTTTATATGCCTCTCCAAATGTAATTTCTGCAGTCATGTTGGAGTGATCCTTAAGGACCCCACAAGGGGACTTATTCCCCCATTTACAACACAGATAACTGTGTTCAAAACATTAAAATCTTTCAGTATTGGCCAGGACGCTAGCTAACACCAGACTGTTTACCAGACATACAAGAGAGATTGGAAATTCAACACTGTTGAATGTTTACCAGACATACAAGAGAGATTGGAAATTCAACACCCCTAGACGTCCACATCTCCTACAAAAGAAAAAAAAGCAAGCAAGAAGTAAAACACATATACACACATACATGATGGAGTCAGGAGCAAGTGACGTGATAATTTAAATGCATTATTGACTCAGAGTGTCTAGGTTCAATCCAGGTACCATCAATAGCCAAGTGCAATCTCAAGTAAGTCACTCTTATATAAAATGGAGATAATAAAGCAAATTATAATGTATCGTGTTAATAAGTATTAATATAAGTATTAATGAAGTAAATCTATATAAATAATTGTCAACCCCCCCCCTTCTTGCATTGGTTGAGTAATTTCCTATCAATTTTAAATGCTATGTTTCAACCCTCGGATTTCCAAAAGTGTATCTCATGTTTCAACATAATGCATTCCGTGACTTTTCTGTTTGGTTGTTGCAATGTTTCCTCTATTGTTTTCATTCTCATAAGGGAACCTTTTATAGGAAAACATATTTCTACTAGTAGAGATGTTAATGCAACTGCTTTTGTCCTTTTCTTAGATTTTATTTCTCTTGGCCATGATACTTTTTTTCTTCTTATTTAAGTTTCAGATGTAAAGCATTATAATTCAATATCTGTATACACTACAAAGTGATCACTACCACAAGCCTAGTTACCATCCATCACTGTACAGTTGGCCCCCTTTATTCATTTTGCCAACCCTCCAACTCCCTTCCCCTCTAGTAACCACTGATCTGTTCTCTATATCCATGAGTTTGTTTTTGTTTTATTTTGTTTGTTTGTATTTTTTTATATTCCACATATGAAATCGTATGGTATTTAGCTTTCTCCATCTGATTTATTTCACTTTGCATAATACCTTCCATGTAGTTGCAAAAGGCAGGATTTCATTTTTTATGGCTGATTAGTATTCCATTATATACATATATACATCAAATCTTCTTTGTCCATTCATTCATCAATGGAGATTTAGGTTATTTCTGTATCTTGGCTATTGTAAATAGTACTGCGAGGAACATAGGGGTGCATATATCTTTCTGAATTGATGTCTTCATGTTCTTCAAATAAATACCCAGAAGTGGAATAGCTGGGTCATATGGTAGTTCTGTTCTTAATTTTTTGAGGAATCTCCATACTGTTTTTTATAGTGGCTGCCTCATTTTATAGTCCTACTAACAGTGCACAAGGGTTTCCTTTTCTCCACATCCTCATCAACATTTGTTATTTCTTGTCTTTGATAATAGCCATTCTCACAAGTGCAAAATAATATTTCATTATGGTTTTTTTTTTTTTTTTTTTTTTTTTTTTTTTGCGGTATGCGGGCCTCTCACTGTTGTGGCCTCTCCCGTTGTGGAGCACAGGCTCCGGATGCGCAGGCTCAGCGGCCACAGCTCACGGGCCCAGCTGCTCTGCGGCATGTGGGATCTTCCCAGACCGGGGCATGAACCCATGTCCCCTGCATCGGCAGGCGGACTCTCAACCACTGCGCCACCAGGGAAGCCCCTTCGTTGTGGTTTTGATTAGCATTTCCCTAATAATTAGTGATGTTAAGCATCTTTTCATGTGCCCGTTGATGACCTCTATGTCTTCTTTGGAAAAATATCTGTTCAGGTCCTTCGTTCATTTTTTATTATTTTTTAATTGAAGTATAGTTGACTTACAATATTATATTAGTTTCAGGTGTACAACATAGTAATTCAATATTTTTATAGATTACATTCCATACAAAGTTATAAAATATTGACTATTTTCCCTGTGCTGTATATTATATCCTTGTAACTTACTTATTTTGTTCCTAGTAGTTTGTAACTCTTAATCTCCTTCACCTATGTTGCTCCTCCCCCCACTCCCTCCCCTCTGATAACTACAGTAAGTCCCCTACTTACGAACCTTCAAGTTGCAAAGTTTCAAAGATTCAAACGTGTTCTTCAGCAACTTAGTGACCCTCAGCAAGAAGCTGGAGCTAGATCTGCAAGAGGACGACTTCATAGAACTCTGCTGTGCAACACAAGGAACTTACTAATGAAGACCTGATAGAATTGGAGGCCCAGAGAAAGGACGAAGAGAGACAAGAGGAAGAAGTAACTGAAGAACTGAAGAGATTCATGACTCAGGAAATGGCAAGGGGATTTTCTTTATTTGAGGAGGCAATGTTAGTTTTTGAGGCACAAGACCCAAACGTAGAATGGTACATGAAGGTTGCAGCAGCAGTTCAGAATGCAATCCAGTGCTACTGTGTCATCATCTATGGCAAGAAAAGAAAAGCTGCTACCCAGACATCACTGGATCATTTTTTCAAGAGGGTAGATAGAATTGAATCCAGCAAGGAACCAGAACGTGTGCATCACTGTTAGGCATGAGTGAAACTGCAGCTTGCCCTCTGTCTCCTATTGCTGATGATCCCTCAGCTCCACCATCTCCCACATCCTCTCCCTTCTCCAGTCAGTAACTCTTCTTGCCTGTTCACTTGATGCCAGCCCCTGTATGCCAGCTGTTGTACTGTACTACTGTACTTTTCAAGGCACTGTATTGTAAGATTAAAAAGGTTTTCTTTATTTTCTGTTTGTTTTTTATGTATTATTTGTGTGAAAAGTATTATAAACCTATTATAATACAGTACTATATAGCTGATTGTGGGTACCTAGGCTAACTTTGTTGGACTTACGAACAAATTGGACTTATGAACATGCTGGCAGAATGAAATTTGTTCATATGTGGGAGACTTACCGTACTAGTTTGCTTTCTATATCTGTGAGTCTGTTTCTGTTTTGTTGTGTTTGTTCATTTGTTTTATTTTTTAGATCTCACATATCATGAAAACATACAGTATTTGTCTTTCTCTGTCTGACTTATTTTGCTAAGCATAATACCCTCCAGTTACATCCATGTTGTTGCAAATGGCAAGATTTTATTCTTTTTAATGGGTGAGTAATATTCCATTGTGTATATATGTGTTCTTTATTCATTCATCTGTTATTTGTTTTGTTTTTGAGTTGTATGATTTCTTTATATATTTTGGATATTAACATCTTACTGTATGTATTATTTGCAAATATCTTCTCCCATTCAGTAGGCTGCCTTTTTGTTTTGGTTATGGTTTTCTTCATTGTACAGAAACTTTTTAGTTTGATGTAGTCCCATTTGTTTATTTTCTCTTTTGTTTCCCTTGCCTTTGATGTCAGATACACAAAAACATCATTAAGACCAATGACAGGTTACCATCTGTTTTCTTTTAAGAATTTTATGGTTTCAGGTTTTAGAGTCAAGTATTTACTCCATTTTGAATTAATTTTTTGTATGGTATAAGGTAGTGGTCTAGTTTCATCCTTTTGCATGTGGCCGTCCAGTATTCCTAACACCATTTATTGAAGGGACTTCTCCTTTCTCCATTGTATGTTCTTTGCTCCTTTGTCATAAGTTAATTGTCCATACATGGGTGGGTTTATTTCTGGGCTCTCAATTCTGTTCCATTGATCTGTGTGTCTGTTTTTGTGCCAGTACCAGCCTGGTTTCATTACTGTCTCCTTGTAGTATAGTTTGAAGTCAGGGAGTATGATACCTCCAGTTTTGTTCTTCTTTCTGAAGATTTTTTTTGGTGCTTTGGGATCTTTTGTGGATCCAAACATATTTTAGAATAATTTGTTCTAGTTCTGTGAAATATGCATTTGGAAATTTGGTCAGGATTGCGTTGAATCTAATTTTGGTCATGACTGGGTTGAATCTATAGATTCTTGGCCATGACTCTTGGACCTTTTATTAGCTACTATGATTCTTATCACAGTCTTACCACCTTATTTTTTTCCTCTTTTGTTCTATCACATCTCTTCCTTCTATGTCCAGTTTCCTCATATTTTCCAAAGAGGAAATCCTTGCTTTTAGGTAAAATCTCTCTTTCACAAATAGCTGATTAGACTGGTTTAATATTTAATAGTCATACTTATATTCACTTTTCACTTCTAAAAGAGGTAATAGTAGGAAGTGTTTACATTTTAAAAATATAAACACATGGATGACTTTTAGGAGATTTAATTGATACCCATGAAAGTACTTGAAAATCTTAATCAATGTGTTGTCAGTCCTATACATATCAATTTCCAGCTTTTGGGGGGGATAATTTAGAATATTTTCCTTATTATCTTTTGTTCTGTATTATCAAAGTGCTAAACAGATGATACTCCTAGAGTCACACCAAACACACTGCCAAATACTTCTCTCTGAAATATTGAGCAGCCCTCAATTTAGTTTAATCTGAACCAATATAAAAAATTCAAGAAAACACAGAATTGTGATAGCATAGAGAAAACTCTACTCCAAAAGAAAGCAAATGTAGTACAATAATTAGCTGATTTAAAGCTCATTGTGAGAACACTGCTATTCAGAACTACAACACTAGGTGGCATGATAAGTACAGATTAATAGAAAATAATAAGGCTGGGAGATTCAAATTGTTTCTTAATGCTTCAGGCAAGATAGGCATTATTAAAACAATAGAATATTGCAGTACTCCATTTTCAAATACCAGTAGTCTATGAACGCTTACTTCTCTTTGTCATTATTGCATAAAGAGTATGAGAAGGCAGGATCCAAAGGGTATATACATTTACCTAATAGTCAAAGTTCCAAGATGTTTTTCACTATCAGACCAGAAACAATTATAGTAATAGACCTCACACCTAATACAAGCCCACAAAACGTTATGCTTTGCATTAAAAAAGTTCTCATATATTATTTTATCTGATGCTCACAAAAAAATCCATATTACAGAAGAGGGAGGTAACAGAGATATTAATTGGCTTGCTCATTGTCACATAGACAGTAAGGTGATATTATAAAAATTAAAAGCAAGGTCTTCTGCCTAATGGAGAAATGGTTCACAAAATAAAATGTTCTGTATTCACCATAGGGAAAATTAATAATGGATCTAGATTTAAATTAAAAAACATGTCAGCGTCAACCCTTTGCTAAGGAGAGTAAATTGAGCCCAAAGCTCTGAATAAAAAAGCTGTAAAAAATAAAGTTTCTTACCTCTTTAAAATATTTTCCCAACCGATTTGTGGCTCTGTCAAGGCAAGGTCATGGATAGTGGTGGAGGGAAACATAGACCTGGAGACTAGACTAACTTGGAAACAAAATTAACAGAAGGGAGTAAAGAGGAGAGAGTCCTGAAGCATTAGGGGAACATTAGCAACAAATATCAATAGTTAGAAATGGGTGTGGCATCATCAGCGAGATTAGTCTTCAGGAGCAGAGATCCAGTAATCAGTGATCAGGCCCTGAGAGATGATGTAAAAGTAAGAGAAAGAGAAGACCCAACTCTCCAGGGTACCCAGGCAAGAGAAACCAGGTAAATAGTACTTAGAAATAAAGCAATAAAATAGAGGCTCAGGGCTTCCCTGGTGGCGCAGTTGGTGGGGGTCCGCCTGCCGATGCAGGGGACACGGGTTTGTGCCCCGGTACGGGGGGATCCCACGTGCCGCGGAGCGGCTGGGCCCGTGAGCCATGGCCGCTGAGCCTGCGCGTCTGGAGCCTGTGCTCCGCAATGGGAGAGGCCACAACAGTGAGAGGCCCACGTACCGCAAAAAAAAAAAAAAAAAAAAAAAAAAATAGAGGCTCAGCTACTGTAATGTAGTAAAAGCAAGTGCTTGGCTACAGAAATGAGGCAATTACCGACTGCTACAACTGGGAATAATACCTGAAAACTTTTATCAGCAAGGCTGGCTGCAGGCTGAATCCTAGAAGCAGGCCTAGAATTTGTAATACTGTGTTCCACATACCACATGGTGCCTTCTGATATATGAGATGATAATGAGCCCACAGGTAAAACATGAGAGGTTAATTTATCATCCAAATTAGGTCAGCTTTGATAATTAATGGGAAATTGGTTTTATTATACTAATGGACCTATACAATCATTCTATACAAATTGATTTTAAAAAGATAAATTGTAATAAACATTAGATAATCAGGTACATTAAAAATAGCATAAGCAGAATAGTTATTATTGGTAATATTTACATACTTCATCTCTAATATTTTTTCATTGGTATTTGTCTGAAGAATATTTTTGTTCAATATGATATTGTTAATTTAAAAATCTTCATAAAGTTGCAGTTGAATTTATTTCAATCTTTGGAGTTGAATTTATTTTATGGCTAATAAATTCAATTTTTTATGCCTTCATTGAGTCTCCTCTGTTAAACATACTATTTTTTATGGAGGGGTGAAATATATGGTAAGTTCAGAGCAAATTCTACAAAATAGGAGATAGTATCAATTCTATTTTTAATTAAAACATATAAATACATCAGCTCAAATATTTATTTTACAGTTACTTTTACAAATAAACTTGTCAAATAATTCTTCTCTATTTATAAATCTTTGGAATGTTTCACCAAGTTTAGATGCCTAAAAACCTTAGGTCTTCTCAATTTCACTCCATTCAACACAAAATATAAATTTCTCCAATTAAAAATAGATACTCCATCAAAAGATCCTTCTAAGTCAAGATATTTGAAAGAACAGTTATAGAATTTTAAAATTAAATCTTCTACACTCTTGAGTTCTCATCATTTAATATTTTCTAATCCTTCACTCACTTCTCCAGGGTTGAATTTTAATGTTTTCTGTGTTTTAAATCTCCATCCCTATGATTACTACTCAATAAAATCTTGAAAGGATGATAATTTAGGAGCCTACTTTAAAAAACTTCTTTATTAACAATCTTCAACTAAATATGAAGAAAATGAAACCAAAATATAAGAGGGATTGTTTATTTAAATAAAATTGTAGGATACAGAATAATTTACAGAATAGTTCTTCACAAGGTCAAACATTTCTAAAATTCACTTGAAGACAGGCAGCAAAGAGAAAAGGCATGTACAGCCAGATTAAAGATTGTTTTTGGTAATCACCATTGGCTTCATCCCAGCTTTTAGTCTGGTTACTATAGATGTAAATTTCAACAGCTACAGCTTTTATTTTGATTAGTCAAACATGAATTATGTGAACCTCAATTTTAAGAATGTTTGTATTCCATAGATTTCTTAATTGAAACCCAACATTGTTTTTTTACTATAGCACTGTGCTCCATTAAGTCTATACTCCCCCAAAGAATTCTCTTTTCAATATTAAACTTTAAAATTGAATTTTTAAGAGCATTCATAACAATGTCGGATGTATCATCTCTGACAGACTGAACTTCTAAAGGTTTTACTTTCATTTTATAAATTGGATGACAAAATTGAACGATTATTGGCTTTAACTTTATGTAATTTTTTTGAAGCACCTGAAGATGACCATATAAAACTGGCATCTTTAACTATATGTGAATTTATTTTGCTAATGGAACCAACACTAACAGTGACTTTTTGTATATGTACAAGAAACGTTAAAATTGAAAATTAGTGAAATTAATTTAGATCAGAAATTATTTAATCTAAATAAAACATTATTTTGTGTCTTGTTATTTTCATGTGCTCAGTGATATCATCTGTATGGATACTGAGCGCTGACAAACATTTTGTGCTACTTACCTATACACAAAATCAACTCTCTTTAAAAATGGAAATTCAATAGAAAAACTTGCAATAAATTTTTCTTTTCTTTCCTTTTCTTTTTAGTCACATTACTGTCTAAAGGGCTTATTGCAAAAAAAATTTACCAAATATAAATGAATAGTTGTACATTTATTCCATACAATAAATGACAAAAACCATTATAGTAAAAGCATTCAGACTACTTTTATATGCTCTATAGTAAAATTGCTAAATCTCTATAGTTTCTACACATAATTCACATATATTTAACCTATAATTTTCCAAGTTTTCCACTGAAATGTCAAATGACTCCCTGGTAGTCAAGCCATAGCATAAGCCAAAGAACCCAAATGGCAGGCAGGGCAGCCGTGCTAAACAGTCCTTCCACCGCAATTGTAGATGGGAAACAGTTACCTGTTACTACTCAGTATAGTCTGAGTTCCCTTCAGGTTGTCAGCAGGAGCCCTGTGTGCTATCCTTAAATGGGAGGTGTTCATTATGCTGAAACTAAGAAGAGTCAGGGAAAGAGTTTTTATTTTTGGCCATGCAGCGTGACTTGCAGGATCTTAGTTCCCTGACCAGGGATTGAACATGCACCCTCTGCAGTGAAAGCACAGAGTCCTAACCACTGGACTACCAGGGAATTCCCTGAGAATTAGGTTCTTGACAGTCTTTTTTTCAGATTTAACCACATGTGGATGTGAGGACTATTTGAACTACACATGTATGTCACATAATACTAGATGAAACTGTGGCAGAAGCAAAAAAAACAGTAAAAAGTGCTCAAAGAATGTTGGGAACTTTTAAAAAACAACACAAAAGCCAGCCTGAAGGAATTCCTTATGGGGCAAATCAGGGACAGTTTGAGGATCAAAATAAATACAAGAGTAATAAATTATAAGTAGGGCAAATGAAAAACTAGAAGGAATTCTTGTGCAACAGAAGAACACCAGGACCATCCAGGTACGCTGGGATATATGGTCACCTGAATAATGGGTGAAACGACAAACAGTACTGGAAAATTTGGAGAGTGGATAGAGGATAGTTCAAGCAGTCGCTTGTAGGCCATAATTGAAAAAAATGGGTTTTTTTTCCAAAGTGAAATGGAAAACAAATCATTTTAAGCAGTTGTTTGATTCTTTTTCTAAGATTATTCTAGATGAACAGAGTGAAAGAATTTGGTAAGGTGAGAATAGGGATTCCAGGAGGCAATGACAATAGCCAAGGCAGGAAAAGAAAGTGTTCCCTAAAGGTTAAAAAAGAGGGAAAATACCCAGGAAATGTCATCCTTCCCATCTTTACCTAAAATCTGTGTATTCATTTTTCAACACAATCCCAAAACGGTTTCTTGCTGACAAAAATCTTTCTCAAATAGCAGGTTGCCACGTTGTGATGCTGCCTCAATCCCAGAAAATTAGGGAGGAAATTAGAAAATGTAAGCTCTCTAGTCATCCTATTTTGTTGCTTAACTTTTATATTCGTGGCAAGATGATAAATTCACTGAAGATATATAATAAAAAATGAAATGGTATGCAATGCCAGCATTTCTTTTATTTCCTGAAGGAAATATCATATTAAAAAATAAGCAGTACCATCCAAATCATTCTGCATAAGTGGAATCATATTTTAGTGGGTTAGATATTTATCAGGGCGTATTTTGTATTTTAGCATCAACAGCCATTAAAGGAAGAAAAATTGAATGTCCTGTATAGGAGAAGATGCATATCTTCGAAATCACTTTGACTCTCCACTGGAGACTTCAAAGTTCATATTCATAACAACATTATAAGTGCAAAATAATATGGCTTGGCACTAGGGTAAAAAACTGTTTCCCTCAGCTATACTGATGATGATGCATGTTATCTTTCTTATTTATAGAAAATAATATGAACATGGCATTATGAGTCACCTTCACACTTCTTTGCTATTCTTTCCTCCTCACATCAGCCCACATCAATAAGATATTGCCTGCAGAATAACATGCCAGTGTGATTTCCAGTTATTTCAGTATTGAACCTCTCTTATTTATGGGAAAGAAGAGATCAGGTAAAATAAGCGTGCATCTACTCAAATGGGGCTGTGTTCCCAAGCTTATTTAGTCTCAATAATCCAATAGTAAATGAAAAATGACTCATTCCTTATGCCCCATTTGAGCTAAACCCAGTGACACGTTGCATACTTTTATTCCTATAGAATTTTTCTGCCTCATTTGCCCAGAGGAATCTAACCTATAAATTCCAACAAATAGATAACATATAAATTATATATTCCACAATATTTTATATGCTGATCATTATATTCAATACTGTTAAAGAGTCTGAGAAGTACCTGTGTGCTGAGGCTGAGAGAGACGTAATCCTTTAAACCTGTTATTAACCTGACTAACATTTTCCAAAGTACCATTCCGTTGCTTACTATACTATGTTATCATTCTCTATGTGATACCAAAAATAGTGGGGTTGGTGTTTTGAGTCTCTAGGAAGAAGAGCTCAATCTCTCCATGTTAGAATGTCTAACGTTATTAAGATAGTGCAGATCGAAATTGAGCATGATATTGGTCATTGATCAAAACAACAACAAAACCCATTAAAATTTCAATTTTAGAATTTGAGAAGTGTTATACTGAACTTTCAGGGATGATTTAAATGAGTAAGAAGTAAACTCATGGGCTTCCCTGGTGGCGCAGTGGTTGAGAGTCTGCCTGCCGATGCAGAGGACGCGGGTTCATAACCCCAGTACGGGAAGATCCCACATGCCGCGGAGTGGCTGGGCCCGTGAGCCATGGCCGCTGAGCCTGTGCGTCCAGAGCCTGTGCTCCGCAACGGGAGAGGCCACAACAGTGAGAGGCCCGCATACAAAAAAAAAAAAAAAAAAAAAAGTAAACTCATACTGTGTCAGAGCCATTAAACATTTTGGATCTTCTTGTTCATAAATTAACCCACCTAACTTATACACTATAGGATCAGTTCTGGAGGAAAGTTATTGATACTTCTGCTATCCAGCTGACTCCTGAATGACCAACTGGGGAATTCATTCTCATGGAGTACTAAGGCTCAAAACAGCTAGTAGGGATGAGTATCTGTATTGTGGTATTCATAGGTTTATAATATTCTGAGGTCTGAAGAAGTATAACCATATGGTAGGTAAAGAAACTCTATGGTAGGAAGTTAACTGTATGGTAGATAAAGTTCTATGGGAATCCCAAGCTCTTCCCTTGCCTTTTCTTTACTCTCTCCCTAAATCATGCAAGAAATTCTATGGTGGGTTAGGTTTAAAGATACTTATCTGCCACCACTAGTGCATGGCGTTTTCTTTCTCCCTGATTTTACGGGGAGGGTTTAAAAATTGTGACCCCTTTGGATCACTTTCTTTCCTGTACTCTGTGTTTCCTAGAGCCAGAGGTATCAGCGCAAGAGCCACTTCATGAGCTTATTCCATTACATAAACCCTTTTCAGGGTAAATAAAACATGGTTGGAGGCATCATCCTGCTCAGTGGAAAAAAGCTCTCTAAACTTCACAAAGATCACCAAAAGAAAAAAAAAAGGCCAACATTATTTTCAGTATGTGTGGGGAAACCTTAAGGGGGGAAAACTCGCAAATCAAATATTACAATAAATTTAAAAAATTGAAACATGAACCAAAAAGATTTATTTAAAAATGCTAGGGTGGTTTAATGTTCTATAAGCACTGAACATAATTCATCACATTAATAGGTCAGTGAAGAAATATGATGGGATGGCATTTTATTTACTGAACTTGCGTGGTAACGAACATTTGGTGGGGCAATTAGTCACCTAATGGTGACACAGGACTTGCTGCTGACCCTGCATAGATTTCTCTGTGTTTGAAAAATTTGTCTGTTGTCATTAGTGTACAAAACAGTCTAGGGACCTCTAGGGTTTGAGATCAAAGGAACCAACAGAATTAGAGCCAGGAGTGAGGAGAGTGGTCAAATGGAGATCACAGGACAAAGCATGAGTATTTGGGCAATTAGCATCCTAAAGAGCATGGTCAGGGGCAGGGGGTCTGGGACTCTGACATAAATACCTTCCGCATAGCACAGGGAGATCAGCTGGTGCTTTGTGACCACCTAGAGGGGTGGGATAGGGAGGGTGGGAGGGAGGGAGACGCAAGAGGGAAGAGATATGGGAACATATGTATATGTATAACTGATTCACTTTGTTATAAAGCGGAAACTAACACACCATTGTAAAACAATTATACTCCAATAAAGATGTAAAAAAAAAAAAAGAAAAGAAAAGAAACTGAAATAATTAGCAAAATCCAAGCAGGGATTTAGGCATCAGGAAAAATATAGGTGTAAAGAGCCAGAAAGTATAAAAGATAAAACTTTGATTTAAAGGTAAATCAAGAGTCCAAAAAGAGAAGGATATGAGCAGTATAAGATTAATATCATGTATTTATCTGGTAAATTGAGCCATTTAATGACTAGCCTAGGATTTTTTGAGTCTAATACTACCATAAATAAGAATAGGAAGGGGATTAAGTGGTATTGAGGTTGGGGTGTTTAATGTTGGATATTAAAGAAAGGTGTCAGATGAAAATCAGGCAAACCGAGACAGGGGGGATAATGCAGAATGAGACTGTATCTACAATACAAGGGAAAAGGGGAAGCTTGAAGGCACTATGTGCCTGGGCCCAGTTGTCCTATGTATCAGTATATAAAACTGAGTTCTTCTGTTCTTGATTCTTGAAATAATTACTTTTAATGAATGATATTAAATTCAATATGATCCTATAGGTATAACCAAGCACAAGGCATAGCACTGAGTATTTATTCAGTAAATATTAATCCTGTGGAAATGTAAATTGGTACAGCCACTTTGAAAGATAGTTTGGCAGTTTCTTACAAAACTAAACATTGTCTTACCATACAGTCCAGCAATCACACTCCTTGGTATTTATCCAAAGTAGTTCAAAACTTATGTCCACACAAAAACCTGCACATGGATGATTATGGCAGCTTTATTTGTAATTGCCAAAACGTGGAAGGAACTAAGATGTCCTTCAGTAGGTAAAAGAATAAATAAACTGTGGTAGATCCAGACAATGAAATATTATTTAGCACTAAAAAGAAAAGCTATCATGCCATGAAAAGATATGGGGGAAACTTGAATGAGTGTTACTAAGTGAAAGAAGCCCATCTGAGAAGGCTACATACTGTATGATTCCAGCTATATGGCACTCTGGAGAAGGTAAAACTATGGAGACAGTAAAAAGATCAGTGGTTGCCAGGGTTTAAGGAAACGGAGGGATGAATAGGCAGAGCACAGGCTTTATAGGGCAGTTAAACTATTCTATGTGATACTATAATAGTGGGTACATGTCATTATACATTTGTCCAAATTCTTAGAATGTACA
The DNA here is from genome assembly GCF_003676395.1 of Aethalodelphis obliquidens. Classification (NCBI taxonomy): domain Eukaryota; kingdom Metazoa; phylum Chordata; class Mammalia; order Artiodactyla; family Delphinidae; genus Aethalodelphis; species Aethalodelphis obliquidens. The sequence goes on along the minus strand of NW_020838071.1, from coordinate 166,495 downwards.
CCGAGTGAAGCCTAATGTAATCTGTGGACTTTGGATAGTTTTGATGTGTCAAGGTAGGTTCATCAATTGTAGTAAATGTACTACTCTGCTAGTGTGTGTGCAAAGAGGGAACCTACCTCAACATAATAAAGATTAGGTGACCATAGGTGTGTGGGTTTATCTCTGGGATTTCTATCTTGTTCCACTGATGTATATTTCTGTTTTTGTGCCAGTAGCATACTGTCTTGATTACCGTAGCTTTGTAGTATAGTCTGAAGTCAGGGAGCCTGATTTCTTTAGCTCCCTTTTTCTTTCTCAAGATTGCTTTGGCTATTCAGGGTCTCTCGTGTTTCCATACAAATTGTGAAATTTTTTGTTCTAGATCCGTGAAAAATGCCATTGGTAGTTTGATAGGGATTGCATTGAATCTGTAGATTGCTTTGGGTAATATAGTCATTTTCACAATGTTGATTCTTCCAATCCAAGAACATGGTCTATCTCTCCATCTGTTTGTATCATCTTTAATTTATTTCATCAGTGTTTTACAGTTTTCTGCATACAGGTCTTTTGTCTCTTTAGGTAAGTTTATTCCTAGGTATTTGGAGTCACCATTTTTTAAAATTTGTGTTTAGAAGTATGGTTTCTCTTCATTTTCTAAGCTGTTAATTCATGTCTAAATAGTGAAGCTCTTTTTACTTAAAAATATTTGCTGAATTTTAAAATTTAAAGAAGATTTTTTTGTTTTTTGTTTGGTTTCCAAATTATATGCTGCAACTTAATCTCCTTTACACAGTTATCCATGCCTTCCTGCTGTCTTGGTTGTCCTATTTGGTTTTCCTCTCTTGGGCTTCAGGGTCTCATTTGGGTTTTGTTATTTGCCTTTTTTTCTCTTGGCTCTGTTCGCCTTGGGGGTTATGTCTGATGTCCAGGTACTTTAAGCAGAGACACTCTCTAGAATGGTGAGGAGTTAGCAGTCTCTGGCTGTCTGGGCTGTCAATACCCTAGGTCGCAAGTTGTCAGTTCCCTGTAGAAGCACTGGAAGATGCCTCTCTGCTGCTTATTCAGTTACAAAGACTGAGACTCTCTAAATTCAGTAACAGTGAGTACTCATACCACTTTCTCCACTCCTCTGAGACACTTTCCAATGTTCGTGGAGACCAGTAGCTTCATCAGAAACCCTCACAGAAGCCAGCATCACCATTCCACTTGTATATCTATTGATTCTGATGGCAACCAAGCGACTGTGGTATCCTGAGTTTCCTCCTAAGGCTTTCTGCTGTCGTTCTCAGATCTTGGTCCCACCCAGACAGGAAAAAGTTCTTTGCCAGCTCTTTCTCAAATCAGACCCCAGCAGAACACGAGGCCAATTCTTCACGTGCTGGTTTCCACCTGTCTGTGGGCTCCAGCAACTATTCTGTACATAAATAATGGTTTGGAGTTGGATTGAAATCAGAAGAAAGGGCCACACAGATGTTTAGGCTTTCATCTTCCCCAGAAAGTCATACAATCCTTTGCATTTTCATTTTTTTACTTCCCTCTCATGAAGCACTTATCAAAATGAACTGCTAATACATGATTACATTTCTAATTGTAAGATAACCAGGGCTTCATCAGGGCAGGGAGTGTGAACATTTAATTCACTATTTGATCCACAGTGTATGACACAGTATATACCAACACATATTAGGTGCTAAATAAAAAATTGAAGAGTGAATGAAGTTATGAATGCATGATAAAGAATTGAAAGAAAGTTAACCAAAATCCATAGAAAATTAGACAACCTCTCAGAACTTGAGCAGCAAGAAAGTAACTGTCAGGAGACCATGAAAATAAGCTGGGGCCAGAACGGAAAATGTCCTCACAATCAGTCGTTGTTCATTGAAGAAATGCACAGTAAAAGAGTTTGGGAGCATGGTGTCAACAGAAAAAAACTTGTCGGTTTTACATATGAGCTACAGTCTTAATATTGTTAGATGCTGAGTATTTTGTTAATTAAATTGCCTAATATAATTCTGTGCCAACAGTGCTTCAAAATATGGTGCACAGGGAGAAAACTACATTGTCTTGTTCAGTGTAATTGGTGTTCTCATGTGTAAGGCATACTGTACCAAGAGGGATTCTTATAAAAGGCATAATTATATCCCTAATTATTCATTTATTTTCTTGAAAATATTTTTTCTTATAAGTATATTAGGTTCCATTTTAGACCCTGAAGATTGAATGCTGAACAAATCAGAAATCGTATAAACTCCATGGAGTTAATAGGCCAGTGGGAGTATAGATAAATAAAGAGCATACAATATGTCATGATGGGTTCTGTGTTCTGTGTTTGTTAGGGTAACACTAGCTGTTATAGAAGATAAACCCTCAAATCTCAGTAGCTGAACATGACAGAAGTTTCTTTCCTGCCCGTATACGCCCAAGGGGCAGTGGGCTTAGAGAGGGATTGCTTTGCTCCAGGCAGTGATTTGGGGACCTAGATTGATGAAGCCTCTGATGTATTTAACATGTTCCTTCCAAGGCTGCCTTGAGTGTCTACGTCCAATCAGTGGCTGGGAGAAGATCACTCCTGGATGCCATGTATCTTTCTTTTGTCTAAGTTCTGAACTCAATTGCATGGCAATATTCAGCTTAGGAGGTCAGGGAAAGCTTCCATTGAAAAAGTGATTTCAGACCAAAAATCTGAATGATAAGTGATAGCTAGACAAAGAGTGGAGGAAAGAGTTTACTAGGCAGAGAGAAGAGCTAGGGGAAAGGCAAAAGAGAATATGCCATTTTCTAAAATATTGAAGTATTTTATTATGGCAGTGATATGACTATACTACGTAGAACTTAAAATAATGACAGAAATATCTTTCCTTAATGCCATAAGGTATTACAAATATTTTAAATATTTGAAAGTTTGTTACGCAATTTGATTGAAGCAAAAACTTGTGAGTACAGATATTGTCATTATTTTGAATAACGTGTTCTAAGTAAGTGGTTCTTACTACATTTTGTTGAATTTAATCCCTACTATCTTAGAAATGAAGGAACAGGGGCAAAGAGAATTTACATGAATTACTCAAAGGCAACTGTCTATTTAGTTAAAAAAAAATTAGAGGGACTTCCCTGGTGGTCCAGTGGTTAAGACTCGGCACTTCCATTGCAGGGGGCGCGGGTTCAATCCCTGGTCAGGGAACTAAGATCCCACATGCCCTGCTGTGCAGCCAAAAAAAAAAAATTCCAGATTATGTGCACTAATATTAAGAAGAATATTTTAGTTGTTTTCAGTGAGTCAGTAGAGAGCCATCAATTGATGTCTCCATCCCTCTAACTAAAAATCTGAAATGATTTTGAACCCAGACTTCATTTTCATTGAGAAAAATTGAATTTATATACACACACACATTTCCATAGTGTATATATACAGTATGATAGATATAGTATGTATAATATTATATGTAATATATAATAACAATATGTATAATATAATAATATATATAATTCCATATTATGGTACTGTGTGTGTGCATGTGTATATATGTATACATCCACACACACACCTGAAAGTATTATATATGTGTGTATTACTTTATATAACATATATACAATAATATACTATTGTAGTATGTATACAATAATAACATAAATGTGTATTGCTTTCAGGTATATGCAGGTATATGCATGTATATGCATGTGTATCTGCGTATGTATACAAATATATGAAATTATATCTCTATATAACATTACTATATTATAGATATATTTTATATCTATATGTATATATTCAACTTGTGTGTGTATATGTGTTTGTGTGTGTACTCAGATATTACTTTTCTAGTTTTGCCTCTTGAAAGAATGATGGAAACCTCTGACTAGTGCAACTAAAGCAATATTATCTTTTTTTAGGCCAGACTGAAATTTTTTTCTTCTTTGTCCTGTTTCTCTTCTACATCTGTCTCCTCTGCATCATTTCTTTCTTATTTCAGGGGTTTTATTTACAGAGATATTTTAGTCTTTCCCTATACACTTGCTCAAGTTTTTCTTTGATTGTGTTCTTCATCTGTGAAGTTACTAAGGAAGCTTTATGTCCTGCTAACAATTTGCTCCAAACTGCTTCCTGCCTGCTTTTCCTACCAACCCTGTAATGCTTGAATTCTATGCAGCTTGGCCACTCCCTCTGCAAGCACTTCATAACTTTGTCTTATGTTCTGCTCTGGGTTGAGAGGGTCATTTTAATCTCCTGTTCTCAGAAATTATAGTCTCTTCCTGATTTGGGTCCAAGCTGAAACCAGATTCAAGCTGAACCCTTTGAGTAGAAGCAAGGACACTAAGAAATATCCTTCATGACACCATTAAATATCTTCCCTCTTCAGCTTTTCCCTGGTAGATAGGGATTTTTCAATTTAACTTTTTTATCCCACTACCATATGGGCTATATATGTAGAAAGTTTGGCCCAATTCTATTGAAATCAGTGCAGAATTCAGAGCGACAATTTTTTGATTGTCTGCTAAAATAACCCTAAATCATTGATGTGTCACATTATATAAAGTCTTAATTAAACTACAAAACAACTATTTAAATTGAGCCCTGATGACCTTTGAATTTCTTCTGGAGTAGGATTTTTAAAGCATATAAATTTATACCATTAATTGTGATCACAGGTCACTGATCAGGCTTTTTAACTGATAAAATAGTCTATCATTCTCTTATCACTACTAACAAATAGGTTCAGTAGTGGTTTGACTATAAAAGAACTATAAAAGAACTATAAAAGATAAAACAAAGTTAGTGCTGAAGAAGAAAATTCCTTTAGGGTGAGAGGTGCATCAGTCATACTTCACATCATGGATTTCATCAATGTAAGGGAATTAGGACCTGGTAAAAATCTTAAAAGTGGGCTTGGAGCCAAAAGGTCATTACACTTTCTGGGGAATTTTGTATTTTCCTATTACGTATCTCATTTTTTGAAAAAAAATGGAGTATGGAGTATGTTAAGAGAGAGCTAACAGTGAACAAGAACTGTGGACTGGCTGAAGCCTAGGCTTCTGAATTGGGAAATGACTATTTTATTTCATCAACTTAGAGACAAAAATGTGACATATTCAGAGAGAAAGTTACAAAGTATAATCAAAGCTGTGGATAGTTGGGGTTATTATTATTTTCTTTGAACACGTTCTCCTCTTTCTCCTTTCATTATAAATGCTCACACACACACACACACACACACACACACACACACACACACAGAGCGTTATTTCGAAGATACAGATGTACCATGGAGCTAAATACAACAGTTCTGTTAAGGGGATTGAAACATTTTGACAACTTGACACTTTGGAAAAGCCTATTCTTTTCAGATAATGCTCTGATATGAGACAGATGGATAGTGCCAAATTTGACAAAAATATAATAGTCACATCACTCACGCAAGCTGGGATGGCATTTGAAACTTCTCCCAGAGTGCACATTGCTCTGTACCTTCCAGCAGTCTCATAGACTGAATTTGAACTTTTTGTTCTGACCTTCAAAGTTGTATTCTACTTGGTTGCTGATCCCAACAAATATTTTACCCCTTCAAATTCAGTAACAGAGTTTCTTTGACTCTAATAGAAAAAAAAAAAAAACTGTGTTTGGAAAACAACAGTGAGTCCAATTACAATCTTATTTTCACTGTTAGCTATTTTGAAGTATTATAATAATAATAATGGTTATGATATATTTAATAACTGTTGAGGTACTATAATATGTATACAAATTTTTAGATTATTTAATCCTCAAGTAATAAATCTCTGAAGCAAATATTAATGTCAAATTTTGCATATGAGGTAACTGGGGTATGGAAATTTTAATTGACTTTTGTAAGTCCCCAAACTAGGAAATGAAAAAGTTATGCTTAAAACTCCAAAGCCTGTATGATATTCCTGTCATTCTAAGCTGTCAGGACTCTTTAAAGAGCAGAAACATGTCCAGGACAGAAAGAGTAAAAACCATATCACTGAAAAAAAAAAGTTCTGTAGTAAATTAGCCTAGGAGGATAGATGCAGGCAAAGCCAGGTGCAAAGTTCATAGGAATCATGGTTTCTCCCAAGATCACACAGTAGCTGTAAAATGTAGCAGCTCCCTCTTTGAGTGATTCCTTATCCATGATGGCCCAGATTCACTTTGCTATTCCCATCTATTACTGGGAATGCCCCATTGCTCAGGTGTTGCTCCTTTAGGACAGCATCACATCCCTAGTTAATTCCCCCTTCTCGTAGTCCTGCATCAGAACCAGTATCCAGTACAGAACTGATCCCCTCATAATCCTTCAGCAGGAAGCCAACCCTTAAAAATGTTGCTTCCATCCTCTGGAAGGACATTCCTCTGGATTGTCCTTCCTCACTAAATGAGTCAATAAATCTGATTTTGTCTGACTACAGTCTTATTCCTGTTCTTTGGCTGATCAACTTTTTAATTTAAATGCTAGTGTCAGATATTTGTAGGGTTATTCCTTGAAGTAATAGAAAATCATGCATATAATTTGACTGCATAGCCATTGCTGAAAGGACTTGAGAAGGTGAATTGTTTTTTAAGATGCTGCTCAAAAGTTTGTGTTGATAATATGGATGTTTTAAAGTATTATGTGGCAATGTGGGCCATTTGGGAGTCAAAAATAATGTTTATTAGTTTACGAATTAAGCTTGCACTGACTTTCCACTTTATGTCACATAGTGTGCTAGGGGTTGGGAATACAAAACTCAATATTTACAGAAGAGTCTAGTAAATTCTTTGATGGAGATATACACAATGTGTTGTGGAAGATTACAGAGAGAGAATAATCATAGAGGGAACCAGAGTGGGATCTGGGAGAGGGCATCAAAGCAGGATTCCTAGATAAAATATCTTTTGACTAGAAATATGAAGGGTGAATAGGATTTAGATAAGAAAAAGTAAGAAATTTGAAGAAGGAATTTCCCTCCAGACGTAGTAGTACCTTTAAAGACATAAAAGGATGAGATGAGAATTTCTGTTAAAGGAAGTGAAGGGACATGATACAAGTGAGGTAAACTAAGCCCGCATCCTGCCATGCATTGTGTACTAATATAAGGGGTTGGGGCATTATCCTGAAAACTACTTGGGACTATTATAAATATTTCCAGGTACCCTACATTAGTTCTATTCCAATATACACTTTACTCACAGTGTGTAAGGATGTGTTTCACACAGCTAGTCTCGTTAACAGAGTTTGGTATCAAATTTTGGATTTTGCCAATCTGTTCAGGCAAAAAATGGTATATCAGTATTGTTTTCATTTGTACTTGTCAGTCGTCTTTTGGCTTTGCCTACAGTGTCTGTGTCATGTTTATTTTTAAAAATAATTTTGGCTTCAATTATCAATCTTTCCTTTAAAACAGATAACATTCCTTTAAAGCATTTCCTTTAAAGAATGGTCATAGTTAGGAAAGCCTTCCCTATTCCAAGGCTCTACAGAGATGCTCCAGTGTTTATTATAGTACTATTATAGCTTTATTATTTATATTTAGGCTTTTGATCCATTTGAAAAGAATTCTTATACATGATATGAAATATGAACTTTCTTTTCATGTATGGATCTAGTTGCATAGTCTCCATTTACTTAATAGTCAATAATTTTCTCAGTGATCAAAAATTCAAACTTGGGCTTCCCTGGTGGCGCAGTGGTTGAGAGTCCGCCTGCCAGTGCAGGGGACGCGGGTTCGTGCCCCGGTCCGGGAGGATCCTGCATGCCGCGGAGCGGCTGGGCCCTTGAGCCATGGCCGCTGAGCCTGCACGTCCGGAGCCTGTGCTCCGCGGCGGGGGAGGCCACGGCAGTGAGAAGCCCACGTACCGCAAAAAAAAAAAAAAAAAAAAAATTCAAACTTTATCATATATTAAATGAAATTATCTGGGCCTGTACCACACCACTGTCATTATTTAGTTGTTTTAATTTATCTCCTCACTGCCTTTATTTTTCATCTTTTCCTGGCTATATAAAAATGTATTTTAATGAATTAACTTAGAGATCAAGTTTTCAACAAAAACATTTTAATATGTTTAATTTGGATAGTGGGAAAGTTTTAACTTACCTAGAGAAAAATTGATACATTTTTATGTATATTTTTCTTATCTAAGAACACAGGCTTTCTTTTGTTCAGGGCTTATTTTGTCCTTCAGTAGTGTTTTATACTTCTCTTTATGTCTTTGTACTTAAATTTAGTTTTGATTTTTGTTGTCATTGTATGTGGGGTTTATTCTTCCACTGTATCTCCTGTTTATTGTCAGTGTATGGAGAATCTGTTGGTGTCTTCCTGTAAATATATTATTCACCCACATTAATGAATTCACTTTTTTTTCCAGTATTTTTGAGTTGATTGTTTTGTATATTCTAAATACACAATCATACCATCTGCATGCAGTAATGATTTCATATGAGGGAAATATCGAAGAATTCCATGGAAGACAGTAGCAGTAGCAAAAAGATGTTAGATATAGAGAAAAGAGACAAAGATGACTCCAGTTTCATTTAGCTGAGTAGCTATTGATGCTATTCGCTAAGATAATTAAGACAAACAGAAGTGAGAGAGTGGCATGGACATATATACACTACCAAATGTAAAATATATAGCTAGTGGGAAGCAGCCACATAGCACAGGGAGATCAGCTCGGTGCTTTGTGACTACCTAGAGGGGTGGGATAGGGAGTGTGGAAGGGAGGGAGACGCAAGAGGGAGGAGATATGGGGATATATGTATATGTATAGCTGATTCACTTTGTTATAAAGCAGAAGCTAACACAGCATTGTAAAGCAATTATACTCCAATAAAGATGTTAAAAAAATTACAGAGCAGGCTTGCGGGAGGAGAAAAAGTCAAAAATGATGGATTTGTTTGTGGATAGATTTGGTCTGAAGTATCCATGGGATATCCAATAGGCAATTGACTTTTTAGTGTGATGTTGGCTATAAAAAGTGAAGGTCAAAACAAAGTCTTAGGGAACAGGAGACAGCTGAAGAAGTGGACACTCTGGTAAACGATCTTTAAAGTGGCTCCTATCATCCCTGTCTCCTGGTATTCATGTCCTTGTGTGTCCATGTCCATACTCTCCTCTTGAGTATGGGCGGGCAGGACCTGTGGCTGGCTTCTGACCAAAAGTGACTGAATTTATGTGATTACATTACATGAGATTGTTACATAGAATGGGAATGCCTCATTAGCTAAGAGACTCTCTCCCTGCCTGGTTTTGAAGGAGTGTTTGTGTTAGGGAGGACCATGTGGCCAAAAGTTGAGGGCAGCCTCCAACAAGCAAAAAATAGGCCATCGATTCCTCACACTGTAAGGAACTGAATTCTGCCAACAACCACATGAGCTTGGAGCAAATTTTTCTCAGTCAAGTCTCAGATGAGACAACAGACCCAGAACCCCCTTGATTCCAGCATTTTGATACCCTGAAGCAGAGGACCCAGCTAAGCTGTTCTCAGACTCATGATGCAGAGACACAGTGAGATAATAACTGTGTGTTGTTTTAACTCGCTAAGTTTGTGATAATATTATTATGCAGCAATAGATAACTCATAGAGCAACAATAAAGAAGAATGAAAAGGAGTGGTCTAAGGTAGAAGGAAAATAAGTGTGTTATTCGGATGTCAAGAGAGGAGAGGATTTCAAGGATGGGAAAACTACTGCACAGTTTCAAAAATCACAGACTGAGTTCAAGCATCATAAGCCTATATACTATGAAGAAGGGATAAGAAGTACCAATAAGAAATATGAACATTAGCAAGAAAAAATATCATTAGTGTGCTTTGGGACCAAGACTCATGAGAGTATGCTGGAAGTCAAAAAGTATAAATAGGTATAAAGACCAAGTCAAATGATGATTTTTATAAAGCTTCTTTCAGCACTTGGACTTATTTACAGCTAAAATTGCTGGTGATTAATTTCAGTCTGATTGCATTCAAATAATGTAGTTCCAGCTAATTTTAGGTCATTATTCAAAACCATTTCAAAAGTTATATTTTTATTACATCCAAATATTATACAGTTTTAAAGGATTATTCATGTGAAATAAATGAGGTAATAGTGATAATTACAGCAAAATATTATCAAATTGATAATGTATCAAAATAAAATCTCTAGTTGTGTTTACATATATCTAAAGCAACTGGATAAAAGTGAACATATCAGCACAACTGATTATACAGCATCATGTAAGAAGAGAGATAAGTCATTTTATTGAATTAAACAAATGATATTGACCACATCAATTAGTTGAGAGTTGCATTATACAAAGAACGTTTCTGTGCTAGGAGCACACTGTGAATCACAATTCCAGATGCTTATCTAACTAGTTTGATTATTTCATAGCAATCAATGGTATGATTCACTTAAATAACTTTGGAGTCAGAAAAATGTAATTGTATAGGATATAATGAGATAAAATCATAAAATCACAAAATTTCCAATGTATATTGGTTCAGAATTGATAGAGTCTCAATGGGACTAAATGTAATGTAGTACGTTTATGAGGTAGTAACATGAACAACTGGTTGTGAGGGAAGTCTAAAAATTATTTGCCATTTGAAAGGTATTAATGATTTTGATTAAATGTATATCAGATATTTGGACATCTGTATTTCATAATAGCACACTTATGTTTTCAGTGAGGTATTGGTTAACAGTTGAAGGTATCTGGACTTATTATAAACATTAGTTGTTCTATTTATATTATCAAAAGCAAGAAAAACAAGAAAGAAAAACCTTGGTATTTCAATGGTTCTTTCTGAATACATTTGACTTATTTCATCTAGAAAGCCATCCCTTTATACTAAAATTCATTGCAGACACAAAAAGATTTAAGATTAATGAATCCAGAGAGATGGAGAGAAGTAAGAATTTTCAAACAAGCATCTTCTAAAAAGTTGAATGACCTTTTGACATGGTATTTGCCAGCAATTTTTCCACTGTAATATGGGAAGCTGAGAAATAGCAGTAGCTTTTGAAAACTTTCATCCTGCTTTTTAAAGCCTGCTCTGATGTTCAAGCAAATTAAATTTCTCTTTGGTGGTTTCACTGCTGTCATTTTTCTTCATTGATAAAATATGTAAGAACTGTGCACTGGACATTAAACGGCATCCATTTATACAGTGATGTTCCCATTATTCTTTGAGATTTGGGGGCATGCATTAAGGGGAGGGGGCTTTTTATTTCTTGCACTAAAACTAGACTGTTACTTTTGTATACTTCCATCTGGTGTTATATAGTAACTTGTCTGATGCCGCTGACAGGTAGTATGTTAAGCTAGACCTGTATCTCAGCCAGTTATACCATCACAGAATATGGGATTTCAAGGAGAAATATGTATCATGTGATTGCTTTGAAGGTCAAACCACAATAAGAAGAAAAACAGATAAGGGTGGAAACAACTATATGGTATAAAGACAATTTCCTACAAATTGAGCTGGGGTAAACAAGACTCACCTATATAGTTTGCTCCACAGTGCCTGGTTAGGTGGGCCTGATTGAAAGGCACCAAGTATAATGGTCAGTCCCTTGAGGTCTCCAGGTTCGAGTCAAGACTGGTTTGGTGCAAGAATCTTGTTTGGATAGCCACAGACAAGGCCAGGATTAACTGGAGTTGTTTTGAAGTTGTTTATGCTTCAGAGTAATACATGTAAGTGGAGCTAGTGGCTTCCTCACATGGTATCCAAATTGATAGTCCAAGGGAGGAGACTAATCAGAATTGGTAGAATTTATCCAGGTTTATACATGTCTATGAACTTCAAGGGCTGTAGGTAACAGGCCTATTTACTTCTCAGTTTCTGAAGCATGTAGTTAAGATGAAAGACCAAGTAGCATGCAGGTGAGCGTCACTTGCTAAATTCCAGATACCATCTGAAGGCCCTGGGCCTCATGAATCATAAAGCTTAAGATCCACCACCATTAACATTTTTTTAATATTAGGGTTGGTTTCTTCTTAGATCATGCCATGTACTTCATTAAAATACCAACCAGGAATATGACCAACTTACCAAAGTCACTAAGGCCGGGGCTTTTAGGTTTTTGTTTGCATGGAGGTAAGGCACATTTGGGAGACATAGATACTTGTATGAGTTTTATAAGTAGTACCTTGATTCTGGGAGCCAGCCCAATAACTTATTTAAAATCGTGAATTTGAAATTAGAAGCTTTTCAAGCCTTTCATCTTTGCCCCTTTTATGGAAACAGCAGAGATTAATAGTTAAGAAAAGTAAGGATGGTGTTCCCCATTTGGTCAAAATCAATGATATAACAGAGTTTACCTAGGATTGGCTTGAATAATTGGAAGAAGTACAACTTCTTAATATATGCTAATTTAATCCAAACAGTAGGAAAGTTTGGCTGTAATGTTCTTCCTCACTTCGTGTTCTCTTTCCATCACACATGCCTGGAATCATTCATGCAAACATGCTCTCTCTCTCTCTCTCTCTCTCTCTCTCTCTCTCTCTCTCTCTCTCTCTCTC